>NC_092089.1:101286828-101366828 GCF_045679555.1 Salvelinus alpinus | reverse complement strand
AGGAGACCGTCTCTGGAGGGACGATGACTAGGAGACCGTCTCTGGAGGGACGATGACTAGGAGACCGTCTCTGGAGGGACGATGACTAGGAGACCGTCTCTGGAGGGACGATGACTAGGAGACCGTCTCTGGAGGGACGATGACTAGGAGACCGTCTCTGGAGGGACGATGACTAGGAGACCGTCTCTGGAGGGACGATGACTAGGAGACCGTCTCTGGAGGGACCAGGACTAGGAGACCGTCTCTGGAGGGACGATGACTAGGAGACCGTCTCTGGAGGGACGATGACTAGGAGACCGTCTCTGGAGGGACCAGGACTAGGAGACCGTCTCTGGAGGGACAATGACTAGGAGACCGTCTCTGGAGGGACAATGACTAGGAGACCGTCTCTGGAGGGACGATGACTAGGAGACCGTCTCTGGAGGGACCAGGACTAGGAGACCGTCTCTGGAGGGACGATGACTAGGAGACCGTCTCTGGAGGGACCAGGACTAGGAGACCGTCTCTGGAGGGACCAGGACTAGGAGACCGTCTCTGGAGGGACCAGGACTAGGAGACCGTATCTGGAGGGACGATGACTAGGAGACCGTCTCTGGAGGGACGATGACTAGGAGACCGTCTCTGGAGGGACGATGACTAGGAGACCGTCTCTGGAGGGACGATGACTAGGAGACCGTCTCTGGAGGGACGATGACTAGGAGACCGTCTCTGGAGGGACGATGACTAGGAGACCGTCTCTGGAGGGACCAGGACTAGGAGACCGTCTCTGGAGGGACCAGGACTAGGAGACCGTCTCTGGAGGGACCAGGACTAGGAGACCGTCTCTGGAGGGACCAGGACTAGGAGACCGTATCTGGAGGGACGATGACTAGGAGACCGTCTCTGGAGGGACGATGACTAGGAGACCGTCTCTGGAGGGACGATGACTAGGAGACCGTCTCTGGAGGGACGATGACTAGGAGACCGTCTCTGGAGGGACGATGACTAGGAGACCGTCTCTGGAGGGACGATGACTAGGAGACCGTCTCTGGAGGGACCAGGACTAGGAGACCGTCTCTGGAGGGACGATGACTAGGAGACCGTCTCTGGAGGGACGATGACTAGGAGACCGTCTCTGGAGGGACGATGACTAGGAGACCGTCTCTGGAGGGACGATGACTAGGAGACCGTCTCTGGAGGGACGATGACTAGGAGACCGTCTCTGGAGGGACGATGACTAGGAGACCGTCTCTGGAGGGACCAGGACTAGGAGACCGTCTCTGGAGGGACCAGGACTAGGAGACCGTCTCTGGAGGGACCAGGACTAGGAGACCGTCATGGAGGGACGGTGACTAGGAGACCGTCTCTGGAGGGACCAGGACTAGGAGACCGTCTCTGGAGGGACCAGGATTAGGAGACCGTCTCTGGAGGGACGGTGACTAGGAGACCGTCTCTGGAGGGACGGTGACTAGGAGACCGCATTACGAGCCCTGGTCCAAAAGTAGTGCATTACGGGCCCTGGCTCAAAAGTAGTGCATTATGGGCCCTGGTCCAAAAGTAGTGCATTATGGGCCCTGGTCCAAAAGTAGTGCATTATGGGCCCTGGTCCAAAAGTAGTGCATTATGTAGGGAATAGGCTGTCACCCTGCCACAGTGTAGCCTCAGATCAGTGATGACGATGTTGAGGTCACCGTAGGGCGTGTCCAGTGAGCCAGACCAGTACAGAGAGAGCAGAATCACTGGTTAGTCCCTCACCATGACACACATCACAAACTATGGGCTATGACAAACAAGAGATTATGGCCAAGACAGAGACGCGACCATCACGTGGCCAAGACAGCGACGCGACCATCACTACCTCATTGTACTGTATAATGACTACACACATAGTATACTACATCAATACTACCTCATTGTATTACATTAACAGTATGTTTCTCCTTCCACACATTTCTCCATGAAGTAATATGTTCTTCATCTTGAGTTATGAGAGATTTCGTCGCCACATGACTCACAGAGTACCATAGTTATTTTATGAATTTCAGTTCCATGATGAAATATGTCAGTTTCAACCCACTCAGAGAGGGTAGAGAGAGAGAGAGAGGGGGAGGGTAGAGAGAGAGAGAGAGATAGAGGGAGGGTAGAGAGAGAGAGAGAGAGAGAGAGAGAGAGGGAGGGAGGGTAGAGAGAGAGAGCGAGGGAGGGAGGGAGGGTAGAGAGAGAGCGAGGGAGGGAGGGTAGAGAGAGGAGAGAGAGAGAGAGAAAGAAACTGTTTACTCAGTATTACATATTTCTTCTTCAGTTATATGGTTCTTCCAGGGTCCCTCCCTGGAATGACCTTAACAGTCACTGTATTAACAAGCAAAGACTTGATCTTTGACTAGATGCAATAACACATGATGAATATAATTCCCCTCATCATTTTCCTCTGAGGGGCCTTACGTGGGAGAGAAAGAAAGAAAGGACATCCCCTCCTATTTTTCAACGTTGTGTAATATTAAGACTAAAGTAAAAGTACATGACTTGTTGTCCTCCAGCCTTCTGTCCATGTGTCTCTCTCTAATTTACATCATTCTCTACTTACTTAATGTGTATCAAAGGGCTGACTTTTTGTCCTCCAGCCTTGACCAACGTCTACCTATAAAAGGAAATGACATCATTCTCTCTAGCCTTCTTTAAATGTATATTTATAAATCTGAAAAGGGAGAGGTGTATCTTTTCTCCAGGCTTCTAGTTTACCAACATCTCTACCCACCCTGCCTTTTGACCGGGGCTGTATTGTTGGAGCTGATGCGTTTAAACTTGTCATCTCAATTACCAGAAGTGGAAGGTGGCTCTGCATGTGGACCCCAGTCTCTCTCACTCAACATTTTATTTAAGGGGCTTTATTATCATGGGAAACATATGTTAACATTGCCAAAGCAAGTGAAGTAGATAATAAAGAAAAGTGAAATAAACAATCTGAAATTAACAGTAAACATTACACGGAATAGAGACGTTTCTAATGTCATATTATGACTATATACACTGTTGTAACAATGTACAAAAGGGAACATTTTAATAAACTTAAATATGGGTTGTATTTACAATGGTGTTTGTTCTTCACTGGTTGCCCTTTTCTTGTGGCAACAGGTCACACTTCTTGCTGCTGTGGATTTTTACCTAATAGATGTGGGAGTTTATCAAGATTGGATTTGTTTTAGAATTCTTTCTGGGTCTGCGTAATCTCTCGGAATATAGACAAAAGTATGTGGACACCCCTTCAAATTAGTGGATTCGGCTATTTCAGCCACACCCGTTGGTGACAGGTGTATAAAATCGAGCACACAGCCATGCAATCTCCATAGACAAACATTGGCAGTAGAATGGCCTTACTGAAGAGCTCAGTGACTTTCAACCTGGCACCGTCAGTTTGTCAAATTTCTGCCCTGCTAGAGCTGCCCCGGTCAACTGTAAGGGATGTTATTGTGAAGTGGAAATGTCTAGGAGCAACAATGTCTCAGCCACAAAGTGGTAGACCACACAAGCTCACAGAATGGGACTGCCAAGTGCTGAAGCGCGTAGCCCGTAAAAATCATCTGTCCTGGGCAGCAAACGTCCTCTGGAAGCAACGTCGGCACAATAACTATTCGTCGGGAGCTTCATGAAATGTGTTTCCACGGCAGAGCAGCCGCACATAAGCCTTAGATCACTATGCGTAATGACAACTGTCGGCTGGAGTGGTGTAAAGCTCACCGCCATTGGACTCTGGAGCAGTGGAAACGCGTTCTCTGGAGTGATGAATCACGCTTCACCATCTGGCAGTCCGACGGACGAATCTGGGTTTGGCGGATGCCAGGAGAACTCTACCTGCCCCAATGCATAGTGCCAACTGTAAAGTTTGGTGGAGGAGGAATAATGGTCTGGGGCTGTTTTTCATGGTTCGGGCCCCTTAGTTCCAGTGAAGGGAAGTCTTAGCGCTACAGCATACAATGGCTTTCTAAATGATTCTGTGCTTCCAACTTTGTTGCAACAGTTTGTGGAAGGCCCTTTCCTGTTTCAGCATGACAATGCCCCCGTGCACAAAGCGAGGTCCAGACAGGAATGGTTTGTCGGGATCAGTGTGAAAGCACACCGGGATGAAGAGTGGAGGCTGTTATAGCAGTAAAGGGGGGGGACCAACTCCATGTTAATGACCATGATTTTGGAATGAGATGCTCGACAAACAAGTGTCCACATACTTTTGGTAATGTAGTGTATATGTTGAAGAGGGTGGGGCTCAAGCTGCATCCCTGTCTCACCCCACGGCCCTGTGGAAATAAATGTTTTTGTTGCCTATTTTAACGACGTGATGTTGTTGTGATTTTAGAATGTTGTATGTTCCCCCCCCCCCCCCCCAACTCCGCTTTCCATCAATTTGTATAGCAGACCCTCGTGCCAAATTGAGTAAAACACGTTTCTTAAATGAACATATTTAATAGTTGTGCCTAGGGGGAAGTATGGGGGAGGGAATGTTGTCACCTCCAGGCAGGTGTTTGTCCCCCTGTGTGCTGAGGGTGTCCGGTTCTGGCATTTAGGTCGCCACAGACTAGTACTTGTCCCTGGGCCTGGAAATGATTGATTTTCCCCCTCCAGGATGGAGAAGCTGTCTTCATTAAAGTATGGGGATTCTAGTGGGGGGATATAGGTAGCACACAGGAGGACATTATTCTCTGTTGAGATCATTTCCTTTTGAATTTCTAGCCAGATGTAAAATGTTCCTGTTTTGACTAATTTAATAGAGTGAGTTAGGTCTGCTCTCTACCAGTTTAGCATACCCATACCCGGCTGGTACCCAACAGAAATGATCTGACTACCGTTGTCCTCTCTCTCTCTCCAGTGGTGGGTCTTGATATCCAGGACGAGATGGGTCGCCATGAGGTGGGGCACATAGACAACTCCATGAAGGTCCCTCTCAACCACGGATATGGCTGTCGCTTCGAGGGAGAGTTCACTATTAACAAAGTAACCTCTGACCCCCACTACACAGACCTCTGATCCCCCCCCCCCCCACTACACAGACATCTGACCCCCCCCCCCCACTACACAGCCCTCTGACCCCCCCCCCTCCACTACACAGACCTCTGACAGCTCCTTCTGTTCTTCTGCTTGTTCTTGTTCTTATGTCCCATCCTGTTTGTCTCTGTCTCTCTGTATGGTGATATTGTCTCTCTGTCTGGTGGTGATATTGTCTCTCTGTCTGGTGGTGATATTGTCTCTCTGTCTGGTGGTGATATTGTCTCTGTCTGGTGGTGATATTGTCTCTGTATAGTGGTGATATTGTCTCTGTCTGGTGGTGATATTGTCTCTGTCTGGTGGTGATATTGTCTCTGTCTGGTGGTGATATTGTCTCTGTCTGGTGGTGATATTGTCTCTGTATGGTGGTGATATTGTCTCTGTGTGGTGGTGATATTGTCTCTGTATGGTGGTGATATTGTCTCTGTCTGGTGGTGATATTGTCTCTGTCTGGTGGTGATATTGTCTCTCTGTCTGGTGGTGATATTGTCTCTGTCTGGTGGTGATATTGTCTCTGTGTGGTGGTGATATTGTCTCTCTGTCTGGTGGTGATATTGTCTCTGTCTGGTGGTGATATTGTCTCTCTGTCTGGTGGTGATATTGTCTCTGTCTGGTGGTGATATTGTCTCTGTGTGGTGGTGATATTGTCTCTCTGTCTGGTGGTGATATTGTCTCTGTCTGGTGGTGATATTGTCTCTGTGTGGTGGTGATATTGTCTCTCTGTCTGGTGGTGATATTGTCTCTGTCTGGTGGTGATATTGTCTCTGTGTGGTGGTGATATTGTCTCTCTGTCTGGTGGTGATATTGTCTCTGTATGGTGGTGATATTGTCTCTGTGTGGTGGTGATATTGTCTCTGTCTGGTGGTGATATTGTCTCTGTCTGGTGGTGATATTGTCTCTGTCTGGTGGTGATATTGTCTCTGTATGGTGGTGATATTGTCTCTGTGTGGTGGTGATATTGTCTCTGTGTGGTGGTGATATTGTCTCTGTATGGTGGTGATATTGTCTCTGTATAGTGGTGATATTGTCTCTGTGTGGTGGTGATATTGTCTCTGTATGGTGGTGATATTGTCTCTGTCTGGTGGTGATATTGTCTCTGTGTGGTGGTGATATTGTCTCTGTCTGGTGGTGATATTGTCTCTGTCTGGTGGTGATATTGTCTCTGTCTGGTGGTGATATTGTCTCTGTCTGGTGGTGATATTGTCTCTGTGTGGTGGTGATATTGTCTCTGTCTGGTGGTGATATTGTCTCTGTCTGGTGGTGATATTGTCTCTGTATGGTGGTGATATTGTCTCTGTCTGGTGGTGATATTGTCTCGGTGGTGATATTGTCTCTGTCTGGTGGTGATATTGTCTCTGTATGGTGGTGATATTGTCTCTGTATGGTGGTGATATTGTCCCTCTTCTATCTTGGTACTGTGTGGTAATATCTGTGCGCTTTCCCTCCAGGTACCAGGTAACTTCCACGTGTCGACCCACAGCGCCACAGCCCAGCCCCAGAGCCCTGACATGACACACCTCATACACAAACTGGCCTTCGGGGAGAAACTACAGGTCAGGACACTTCTATAGACACCCTCTCTATCTGAAACTACAGGTCACTTCTATAGACACCCTCTCTATCTGAAACTACAGGTCGGGACACTTCTATAGACACCCTCTCTATCTGAAACTACAGGTCACTTCTATAGACACCCTCTCTATCTGAAACTACAGGTCACTTCTATAGACACCCTCTCTATCTGAAACTACAGGTCAGGACACTTCTATAGACACCCTCTCTATCTGAAACTACAGGTCAGGACACTTCTATAGACACCCTCTCTATCTGAAACTACAGGTCAGGACACTTCTATAGACACCCTCTCTATCTGAAACTACAGGTCAGGACACTTCTATAGACACCCTCTCTATCTGAAACTACAGGTCAGGACACTTCTATAGACACCCTCTCTATCTGAAACTACAGGTCAGGACACTTCTATAGACACCCTCTCTATCTGAAACTACAGGTCAGGACACTTCTATAGACACCCTCTCTATCTGAAACTACAGGTCAGGACACTTCTATAGACACCCTCTCTATCTGAAACTACAGGTCAGGACACTTCTATAGACACCCTCTCTATCTGAAACTACAGGTCAGGACACTTCTATAGACACCCTCTCTATCTGAAACTACAGGTCGGGACACTTCTATAGACACCCTCTCTATCTGAAACTACAGGTCAGGACACTTCTATAGACACCCTCTCTATCTGAAACTACAGGTCAGGACACCCTCTCTATCTGATCCAACATCAACCTGCGTACTGACACATTGTGCACATGGTACACACACACACACACACACACACACACACACACACACACACACACACACACACACACACACACACACACACACACACATAATGGAGAGTAAGATAATATGTACGATCCTCCTACATAAATACCTGTCTGTCTCTCGGCTCCTGTCTTTCTGTCTCGTCTCTGTCACGCTACAGGTGCAAAATGTCCAAGGAGCCTTTAATGCGTTGGGAGGAGCTGACAGGATGGGCTCCAACCGTACGTAGAGATCTGTTTATCTCTCTGTTTGTTGTCACCAGAATCTCTCTGTCTGTTGTCATTAGAATCTCTCTGTCTGTTGTCATTAGAATCTCTCTGTCTGTTGTCATTAGAATCTCTCTGTCTGTTGTCATTAGAATCTCTCTGTCTGTTGTCATTAGAATCTCTCTGTCTGTTGACATTAGAATCTCTCTGTCTGTTGTCACCAGAATCTCTCTGTCTGTTGTCATTAGAATCCCCCTGTCTGTTGTCATTAGAATCTCTCTGTCTGTTGTCATTAGAATCTCTCTGTCTGTTGTCATTAGAATCTCTCTGTCTGTTGACATTAGAATCTCTCTGTCTGTTGTCATTAGAATCTCTCTGTCTGTTGTCATTAGAATCTCTCTGTTTGTTGTCACCAGAATCTCTCTGTCTGTTGTCATTAGAATCTCTCTGTCTGTTGTCATTAGAATCTCTCTGTCTGTTGTCATTAGAATCTCTCTGTCTGTTGTCATTAGAATCTCTCTGTCTGTTGTCACCAGAATCTCTCTGTCTGTTGTCATTAGAATCTCTCTGTCTGTTGTCATTAGAATCTCTCTGTCTGTTGACATTAGAATCTCTCTGTCTGTTGACATTAGAATCTCTCTGTCTGTTGACATTAGAATCTCTCTGTCTGTTGTCACCAGAATCTCTCTGTCTGTTGTCATTAGAATCTCTCTGTCTGTTGTCATTAGAATCTCTCTGTCTGTTGACATTAGAATCTCTCTGTCTGTTGACATTAGAATCTCTCTGTCTGTTGTCATTAGAATCTCTCTGTCATTAGAATCTCTCTGTCTGTTGTCATTAGAATCTCTCTGTCTGTTGTCATTAGAATCTCTCTGTCTGTTGACATTAGAATCTCTCTGTCTGTTGACATTAGAATCTCTCTGTCTGTTGACATTAGAATCTCTCTGTCTGTTGACACCAGAATCTCTCTGTCTGTTGTCATTAGAATCCCCCTGTCTGTTGTCATTAGATTCTCTCTGTCTGTTGACATTAGAATCTCTCTGTCTGTTGACATTAGAATCTCTCTGTCTGTTGTCATTAGAATCTCTCTGTCATTAGAATCTCACTGTCTGTTGTCATTAGAATCTCTCTGTCTGTTGTCATTAGAATCTCTCTGTCTGTTGTCATTAGAATCTCTCTGTCATTAGAATCTCTCTGTCTGTTGTCATTAGAATCTCTCTGTCTGTTTTGTGTGTATGCGAGAGAGAGATCTGAGTGTGTGTGACTAGCCTGTGCATGAGAGGTGTGTGTGTGTGTGTGTGTGACTAGCCTGTGTGTGTGTGTGACTAGCCTGTGTGTGTGTGTGACTAGCCTGTGTGTGTGTGTGACTAGCCTGTGTGTGTGTGTGACTAGCCTGTGTGTGTGTGTGACTAGCCTGTGTGTGTGTGTGACTAGCCTGTGTGTGTGTGTGACTTGCCTGTGTGTGTGTGTGACTAGCCTGTGTGTGTGTGTGACTAGCCTGTGTGTGTGTGTGACTAGCCTGTGTGTGTGTGTGACTAGCCTGTGTGTGTGTGTGACTTGCCTGTGTGTGTGTGTGACTTGCCTGTGTATGAGAGGTGTGTGTGTGTGAGACCCCTACAAAGGGTTACTATGGTTACTAGAACAACCACTATTCTAGCAGTCTCTCATTAAAACTAACTATACTATTTTATTCCTGTCATAAAAGTTAACTTGTGTTCCCTTGCAGCTCTGGCATCTCATGACTACATCCTAAAGATTGTCCCAACAGTCTATGAAGACCTGAGTGGAAAACAGAGGTTCTCCTACCAGTATACAGTAGCCAACAAGGTATGGACTGTAACCCTACCAGTATACTGTAGTCAACAAGGTATGGACTATAACCCTACCAGTATACTGTAGTCAACAAGGTATGGACTATAACCCTAACCCTACCGGTATACTGTAGTCAACAAGGTATGTACTATAACCCTACCAGTATACTGTAGTCAACAAGGTATGGACTATAACCCTACCAGTATACTGTAGTCAACAAGGTATGGACTATAACCCTACCAGTATACTAGTTTACTGTAGTCAACAGGGTATGTACTATAACCCTACCAGTATACTGTAGTCAACAAGGTATGTACTATAACCCTGCCAGTATACTGTAGCCAACAAGGTATGTACTATAACCCTACCAGTATACTGTAGTCAACAAGGTATGTACTATAACCCTACCAGTATACTGTAGTCAACAAGGTATGGCCTATAACCCTACCAGTATACTGTAGTCAACAAGGTATGGACTATAACCCTACCAGTATACAGTAGTCAACAAGGTATGGACTATAACCCTACCAGTATACAGTAGCCAACAAGGTATGGACTGTAACCCTACCAGTATACTGTAGTCAACAAGGTATGGACTATAACCCTAACCCTACCGGTATACTGTAGTCAACAAGGTATGTACTATAACCCTACCAGTATACTGTAGTCAACAAGGTATGGACTATAACCCTACCAGTATACTGTAGTCAACAAGGTATGTACTATAACCCTACCAGTATACTGTAGTCAACAAGGTATGGGTAATATTGGTGGCGGGTCAGCTGTTTGTTCACCTGACCGCGATTGCTAATAACCCATCCACAACCGCACAACTATACAGAGCATTCGGGAAGTATTCAGACCCCTTGACTTCATTTGCAGCCTTATTTTTAATGTATTAAATAGTTTACACAAAATACCCCATAATGACAAATAAAAACAGGTTTTTAGAAATTCAATTGATTGGTCATGTCTATATACCTGTCTACACCTGTCTATATAAGGTCTGACAGTTAACAGTGCATATCAGAGCTAAAACCAAGCCGTGAGGTCGAAGGAATTGTCCGTAGAGCTCGGAGACAGGATTGTGTCGAGGCACAGATCAGGGGAAGGGCACCAAAACATGTCTGCAGCATTGAAGGTCCCCAAGAACACGGTGGCCTCCATCATTCTTAAATGGAACCAATCAATAAACATATGTTATGTCTCTTTGTCCCGCCCCTGCAGGAGTATGTAGCCTATAGCCACACAGGAAGGATTATCCCAGCTATCTGGTACCGTTATGACCTCAGTCCAATCACAGTCAAGTACACAGAGAAGAGACAACCCCTCTACCGGTTCATAACTACGGTATGTTACCCTAACCGCTAACCCCTAACCGCTAACCCCTAACCGCTAACTTCAACCCTAACCCCTAACCGCTAACTTTAACCCTAGCTTCATGTCTACATCCTGGTTCAACCCTCAACCCTAACCCTAGCTTCATGTCTACATCCTGGTTCAACCCTCAACCCTAGCTTCATGTCTACATCCTGGTTCAACCCTAACCCTAGCTTCATGTCTACATCCTGGTTCAACCCTCAACCCTAACCCTAGCCTCATGTCTACATCCTGGTTCAACCCTCAACCCTAACCCTAGCCTCATGTCTACATCCTGGTTCAACCCTCAACCCTAACCCTAGCCTCATGTCTACATCCTGGTTCAACCCTCAAACCTAACCCTAGCCTCATGTCTACATCCTGGTTCAACCCTCAACCCTAACCCTAGCCTCATGTCTACATCCTGGTTCAACCCTCAACCCTAACCCTAGCCTCATGTCTACATCCTGGTTCAACCCTCAACCCTAACCCTAGCTTCATGTCTACATCCTGGTTCAACCCTCAACCCTAACCCTAGCCTCATGTCTACATCCTGGTTCAACCCTCAACCCTAACCCTAGCTTCATGTCTACATCCTGGTTCAACCCTCAACCCTAACCCTAGCTTCATGTCTACATCCTAGTTCAACCCTAACCACAACCCTAACCCTAGCCTCATGTCTACATCCTGGTTCAACCCTCAACCCTAACCCTAGCTTCATGTCTACATCCTGGTTCAACCACAACCCTAACACTAGCTTCATGTCTACATCCTGGTTCAACCCTCAACCCTAACCCTAGCTTCATGTCTACATCCTGGTTCAACCCTCAACCCTAACCCTAACTTCATGTCTACATCCTGGTTCAACCCTAACCCTAGCCTCATGTCTACATCCTGGTTCAACCCTCAACCCTAACCCTAGCCTCATGTCTACATCCTGGTTCAACCCTCAACCCTAACCCTAGCCTCATGTCTACATCCTGGTTCAACCCTCAACCCTAACCCTAGCTTCATGTCTACATCCTGGTTCAACCCTCAACCCTAACCCTAGCTTCATGTCTACATCCTGGTTCAACCCTCAACCCTAATCCTAGCCCCATGTCTAGATCCTGGTTCAACCCTCAACCCTAACCCTAACCTCATGTCTACATCCTGGTTCAACCCTCAACCCTAACCCTAGCCTCATGTCTACATCCTGGTTCAAACCTCAACCCTAACCCTAGCTTCATGTCTACATCCTGGTTCAACCCTCAACCCTAACCCTAGCCTCATGTCTACATCCTGGTTCAACCCTCAACCCTAGCTTCATGTCTACATCCTGGTTCAACCCTAACCCTAGCCTCATGTCTACATCCTGGTTCAACCCTCAACCCTAACCCTAGCCTCATGTCTACATCCTGGTTCAACCCTCAACCCTAACCCTAGCCTCATGTCTACATCCTGGTTCAACCCTCAACCCTAACCCTAGCTTCATGTCTACATCCTGGTTCAACCCTCAACCCTAACCCTAGCCTCATGTCTACATCCTGGTTCAACCCTCAACCCTCAACCCTAACCCTAACCTCATGTCTACATCCTGGTTCAACCCTCAACCCTAACCCTAGCCTCATGTCTACATCCTGGTTTAACCCTAAACCCTAACCCTAGCCTCATGTCTACATCCTGGTTCAAACCTCAACCCTAACCCTAGCTTCATGTCTACATCCTGGTTCAAGCCTCAACCCCTGACCCCGGTCTTCCCTCTCCCCTCCAGATCTGTGCTATCATCGGGGGGACGTTCACTGTAGCAGGCATCATAGACTCCTGTATATTCACAGCCTCCGAGGCCTGGAAGAAGATCCAGATAGGAAAGATGTCCTGAGGACATATCACTACGCTGTCCTGAGGACGCATCACTACGTATCACTACGCCCCTCATAAAACATATTTATAACATCGGAAGGGTGTATTTCAATCATCTACAGGATTCCTCTCCTTCACCTGCTTCCTCTCCTTCACCTGCTTCCTCTCCTTCACCTGATTCCTCTCCTTCACCTGATTCCTCTCCTTCACCTGATTCCTCTCCTTCACCTGATTCCTCTCCTTCACCTGATTCCTCTCCTTCACCTGATTCCTCTCCTTCACCTGATTCCTCTCCTTCACCTGATTCCTCTCCTTCACCTGATTCCTCTCCTTCACCTGATTCCTCTCCTTCACCTGATTCCTCTCCTTCACCTGATTCCTCTCCTTCACCTGATTCCTCTCCTTCACCTGCTTAAATAATAATAATACCATTTAGCTGCCGGTTGTTTCCTAAGCGACTTAGTCATGTTACACATTTTTCTTTATGGGTGGCCCCAGCGGGAATCGAACCCACCATCCTGTCGTTACAAGTGCCATGCTCTACCCACTGAGCCTTACATTCCTTCATCTGTCAGAGCAGAGGAAGGAAAGGAGACGAGGAAGCGACTCTAGACTATTGAGATGCACCCAGAGACTGGCAGTATATTTCCCCATATGACAACAGGATGGATGGTTAACTGATTGTTTTTCATATGAACCTGTGCAATCACTTGGGCATGTCCAAATGGCACCATTTTACCCTTTATAGTGCACTTCTTTTGTAGCCTCAAATAGTGCACTAAGAATTAAATGGGGTGGTAGAATGAATTAATTTGTCATCAAATTTTCTCTCCTGTTACTTTCAAATGTATTTTTTTTTTTTTACATAATATTTTGTACTTTGTGACATGAAGTGAATATAAACTGTCTCTTTCAGGTGTAAAATACCACACTGTAACATAACATACTGTATTTGATTGTTTTGTGGAATGAATCATAATGTCACATCAAGCCATTGGAAATATAATGATTCAATTGTGCCTTAGGTCTTTTTTAAAGCCCATTTCATACAGTATGTCTCCCAAATCAAGTGTTTTCAGCTTTCTGGATCGTTTGGTTTTTCTTTTCAATGTTGACTGAACCAGGGTTTTCTTATTGTCATTTCATAATGCTGAATCTATTACGGTATTGACTGAATAATGGACCGGTTCTAGAACTGGTCTTGGTTCTAGAACTGGACTTGGTTCTAGAACTGGACTTGGTTCTAGAACTGGACTTGGTTCTAGAACTGGTCTTGGTTCTAGAACTACAACGTGGTCAATGTTTACTGCCTTGCCCCGCCCTCTCTCCTTTTTATAGAATGTTTCCTGAATCCATTGTGACTGACCGTGCTATCTGTTCAATGTCCTTGTGTCAAATCCATTTATGAAGTTGTTTTTGGTTTGATCTACTTTCTGAAAACGTTCAAAGGATTTGGACGTCTTTATTTTTGTTGCCAAAAAGAGAGAAATAATAGTATTTTCCTAGTTTCTTCTGTTTTACTGAATGTAAACGTGTGTATTCTTTTGATTGTAATTGATAACAATCGGTATTATCCGTTTGATGTTGTTACGGGGTTTCTGTGGGAAGGGAGGGAACTGTTTAGTTATAAGGGCTATATCCCAAATGTTACCCTATTGCCATTGTAGTGCATGACTTGTAGATCAGGG
Source organism: Salvelinus alpinus (assembly GCF_045679555.1). Classification (NCBI taxonomy): domain Eukaryota; kingdom Metazoa; phylum Chordata; class Actinopteri; order Salmoniformes; family Salmonidae; genus Salvelinus; species Salvelinus alpinus. The sequence continues at coordinate 101,352,562 of NC_092089.1, read as the reverse complement.
CCCATAGGGCTATCATCAAAAGTAGTGCACTACACAGGGAATAGGGTGCCGTCAAGATGTTCTTTATCAATGGTCTCATCACTACCATGACAACTAAGATGAAGGCCATTGATAAATAGAAGTCTTTAGAACTGGTATTATTGGACTAGGTCAGACATTTTCCTGTCATGAAAGATGATGTGTGATCAATGCAACAACCAGTAAAGTTACTTTAGCAACCACGGTGTTCCAGTTCCTACTTCCTCATGACAACCACGGTGTTCCGGTTCCTACTTCCTCATGACAACCACGGTGTTCCGGTTCCTACTTCCTCATGACAACCACGGTGTTCCAGTTCCTACTTCCTCATGACAACCACGGTGTTCCGGTTCCTACTTCCTCATGACAACCACGGTGTTCCGGTTCCTACTTCCTCATGACAACCACGGTGTTCCGGTTCCTACTTCCTCATGACAACCACGGTGTTCCGGTTCCTACTTCCTCATGACAACCACGGTGTTCCGGTTCCTACTTCCTCATGACAACCACGGTGTTCCGGTTCCTACTTCCTCATGACAACCACGGTGTTCCGGTTCCTACTTCCTCATGACAACCACGGTGTTCCGGTTCCTACTTCCTCATGACAACAAACCACCACTGACTAGTCTGAGGTCAATCTCCTTTCTTCAGAGACGATGATTTAGTTACTTGCTCTCCTTACTCAATCGGCCTGGAACATTCCAAGCAAAACAACATGAAAATATGTTGCATAAAACTGACACAATGTATATTTTATTTTTATACAATCGTATGTTGTAATTTGCTGCATTTCTGTGGGAACGTTCCACCCGTAGAATTGGAAGTCATTGTAGTTCCACTCTGCTGACTGTTGAAATGTCATGTCATCTGGAGTAGAGCCATTAAGTCATGTCATCTGGAGTAGAGCCATTAAGTCATGTCATCTGGAGTAGAGACATATTAAGTCATGTCATCTGGAGTAGAGCCATTAAGTCATGTCATCTGGAGTAGAGCCATTAAGTCATGTCATCTGGAGTAGAGCCATATTAAGTCATGTCATCTGGAGTAGAGCCATTAAGTCAATTCTCTGAACACTCCTCGCCCTCACTCTACATTAACTTCATCATGAGATGTTGTACTACAGATCAGACTAACATCATATATATATGACGTCATTATTATTAGCAAAATAACAGACCTGAGACATGACTAAAGAAGATATATTTCTTTATTTTCATATTTTTGTACAAATAAACAAAAGCTTACTCTGTATAAAGATACAAATCTGAACTGTGGTTGATATAAAATACTTTGGGTTTAGTTTTGACATACTACTGCCACCCAGTGGTTGGATAGAGAACTGCATGTACAGACGGCTCAGTCCAGTATGGGCCGGTTGGCCATAGAGAGGGGAAGGAGTGACAGCAAGGAAGAGAGGGAAAGAGTGACAGCAAGGAAGTGAGGGAAGGGGTGAGAGCAAGGAAGTGAGGGAAGGAGTGACAGCAAGGAAGAGAGGGAAGAAGTGACAGCAAGGAAGAGAGGGAAGGAGAGGGATTGAGTATACTCCCAACCCTTGTGGCTAACAAGACTGGTATCTGAACTATTGGATCCCACTGTAGTCAATTACAGGTTGGAGGAGGGGCTAGCCCACTGCAGTCAATCACAGGTTGGAGGAGGAGGGGCTAGCCCACTGTGATAATGACAGAGGTTGGAGGAGGGGCTAGCCCACTGCAGTCAATCACAGGTTGGAGGAGGGGCTAGCCCACTGTGATAATGACAGAGGTTGGAGGAGGGGCTAGCCCACTGCAGTCAATCACAGGTTGGAGGAGGAGGGGCTAGCCCACTGTGATAATGACATCACAGGTTGGAGGATGCGAGGCAGCGTGTATCGTCAGGGGAGGAGAAGAAGTCCAGGACCCTGCCCTCCTCTGACAGCTGACCATACTCGTTGTTGTAAAAGGTCTGGCCAGAGAGTTGGGAGAGGAAGGCTGGTCGGTGTCTGGAACTAACGGGGCTACCGCTGGACTCTACCACCACCAGGCGCTCTGTACTTCTATTGGGGAAGGAGGGGAGGAGAGGAGAGAGGAGAGGGAGGGGAAGAGAGGAGAAGAGAGAGGAGAAGAGAGAGGAGAGGGAGGGGAAGAGAGGAGAAGAGAGAGGAGAGGGAGGGGAAGAGAGGAGAAGAGGGAGGGGAAGAGAGGAGGGGAGGAGAGGGAGGGGAAGATAGGAGGGGTGGTGGGAGAGAGGGGAGAAAAGAAGAAACAGCTGTTAGGACAATATGCTGTTGTTATTTTCTGACAACATTTTTTTTTTTAAAGACGACCCACACAGACGCCTTGTCATATTAATGATGCTATTGGTTAAGGGCATGCCGTTATCGGTTAAGGGCATGCCGTTATCGGTTAAGGGCATGACGTTATCGGTTAAGGGCATGACGTTATCGGTTAAGGGCATGACGTTATCGGTTAAGGGCATGACGTTATCGGTTAAGGGCATGACGTTATCGGTTAAGGGTATGACGTTATCGGTTAAGGGCATGACGTTATCGGTTAAGGGTATGATGTTAAGGGTATGATGTTATTGGTTAAGGGTATGACGTTATTGGTTAAGGGTATGATGTTAAGGGTATGATGTTATTGGTTAAGGGTATGACGTTATTGGTGTGTTAAACATACTTGGCTCCTCTGTGTTCGTGTTGGATCATCTCAAACTCCTCTGACGCCAGAACCATCCCACTGTCTGTCTGGTTGTCCTGGGGAGAGAACAGGCCATCAGCATCACATTCAATACCGACAAGTCAAGGGCTTAACGTGTTGTCCTGGGGAGAGAACAGGCCATCAGCATCACATTCAATACCGACAAGTCAAGGGCTTAACGTGTTGTCCTGGGGAGAGAACAGGCCATCAGCATCACATTCAATACCGACAAGTCAAGGGCTTAACGTGTTGTCCTGGGGAGAGAACAGGCCATCAGCATCACATTCAATACCGACAAGTCAAGGGCTTAACGTGTTGTCCTGGGGAGAGAACAGGCCATCAGCATCACATTCAATACCGACAAGTCAAGGGCTTAACGTGTTGTCCTGGGGAGAGAACAGGCCATCAGCATCACATTCAATACCGACAAGTCAAGGGCTTAACGTGTTGTCCTGGGGAGAGAACAGGAGACTGGCTTAACGTGTTGTCCTGGGGAGAGAACAGGAGACTGGCTTAACATGTCCTGGGGAGAGAACAGGAGACTGGCTTAACGTGTTGTCCTGGGGAGAGAACAGGAGACTGGCTTAACATGTCCTGGGGAGAGAACAGGAGACTGGCTTAACATGTTGTCCTGGGGAGAGAACAGGAGACTGGCTTAACGTGTTGTCCTGGGGAGAGAACAGGAGACTGGCTTAACGTGTTGTCCTGGGGAGAGAACAGGAGACTGGCTTAACATGTTATCCTGGGGAGAGAACAGGAGACTGGCTTAACGTGTTGTCCTGGGGAGAGAACAGGAGACTGGCTTAACGTGTTGTCCTGGGGAGAGAACAGGAGACTGGCTTAACATGTTGTCCTGGGGAGAGAACAGGAAACAGGCTTAACGTGTTCACCTGTTTAGACAACTGGAGACCAGCTTAACATGTTGACCTGTTAAGGCAACTGGAGACCAGCTTAACCTGACAAGCAGACCACCATAGTCCCTGTGCCCAGAAAGCGAAGGTAACCTGCCTGAATGACTACCGCCCTGTAGCAATCAGTGCTTTGAAAGGCTAGTCATGGCTCACATCAACACCATTATCCCAGAAACCCTAGATCCACTCCAATTCGCATTACCGCCCCAACAGATCCACAGATGACCCAATCTCAATCGCACTCAACACTGCCCTTTCACACCTGGACAAAAAGAACACCTACGTGAGAATGCTGTTCATTGACTACAGCTCAACGTTCAACACCATAGTGCTCTCAAAGCTCATCACTAAGCTAAGGACCCTGGGACTAAACACCTCCCTCTGCAACTGGATCCTGGACTTCCTGACGGGCCGCCCCCAGGTGGTAAGGGTAGGCAACAACACATCTGCCACGCTGATCCTCAACACAGGGGCCCCTCAGGGGTGTGTACTTAGTCCCCTCCTGTACTCCCTGTTCACCCACGACTGAGTGGCCAAACACGACTCCAACACCATCATTAACTTTGCTGACGACACAACTGTGGTAGGCCTGATCACCGACAACGATGAGACAGCCTATAGGGAGGAGGTCAGAGACCTGGCAGTGTGGTGCCAGGACAACAACCTCTCCCTCAATGTGATCAAGACAAAGGAGCTGATCGTGGACTACAGGAAAAGGAGGGCCTAACCCCATTTACATCGACGGGGCTGTAGTGGAGCGGGTCGAAAGTTTCAAGTCCCTTAGTGTCCACATCACCAATGAACGATCATGGTCCAAACACACCAAGACAGTCATTAAGAGGGAACGACAACACCTTTTCCCCCTCAAGAGAAAATATTTGGCATGGGTCCCCAGATCCTCAAAAAGTTCTATAGCTGCACCATCGAGAGCATCCTGACCGGTTGCATCACCGCCTGGTATGGCTACTGCTCGACATCCGACCGTAAGGCAATACAGAGGGTACTGCGTACGGCCCAGTACATCACTGGGGCCAAGCTTCCTGCCATCCAGAACCTATATACTAGGCGGTGCCAGAGGAAGACCCCAAAAAACAGCTCTTAACTCAGGACAGTCCCCCAGGAGAGATTTGACTAAATGTCACCAACCGTTTGACATTTAGCAGTTTGAATAGAGCAATGGAGAGATACAATGATAGAGGGATGGAGAGATACAATGATAGAGGAATGGAGAGATACAATGATGGAGAGATACAATGATAGAGGGATGGAGAGATACAATGATAGAGGGATGGAGAGATACAATGATAGAGGAATGGAGAGATACAATGATGGAGAGATACAATGATAGAGGGATGGAGAGATACAATGATAGAGGAATGGAGAGATACAATGATAGAGGAATGGAGAGATACAATGATAGAGAGATGGGATGGAGAGATACAATGATAGAGGGATGGAGAGATACAATGATAGAGGAATGGAGAGATACAATGATGGAGAGATACAATGATAGAGGGATGGAGAGATACAATGATGGAGAGATACAATGATAGAGGGATGGAGAGATACAATGATAGAGGAATGGAGAGATACAATGATAGAGGGATGGAGAGATACAATGATAGAGGGATGGAGAGATACAATGATAGAGGGATGGAGAGATACAATGATAGAGGAATGGAGAGATACAATGATAGAGGGATGGAGAGATACAATGATAGAGGGATGGAGAGATACAATGATAGAGGGATGGAGAGATACAATGATAGAGGAATGGAGAGATACAATGATAGAGGAATGGAGAGATACAATGATAGAGGGATGGAGAGATACAATGATAGAGGGATGGAGAGATACAATGATAGAGGGATGGAGAGATACAATGATAGAGGGATGGAGAGATACAATGATGGAGAGATACAATGATAGAGGGATGGAGAGATACAATGATAGAGGGATGGAGAGATACAATGATGGAGAGATACAATGATGGAGAGATACAATGATGGAGGGATGGAGAGATACAATGATAGAGGGATGGAGAGACAATGATAGAGGGATGGAGAGATACAATGATAGAGGAATGGAGAGATACAATGATAGAGGGATGGAGAGATACAATGATAGAGGAATGGAGAGATACAATGATAGAGGGATGGAGAGATACAATGATGGAGAGATACAATGATGGAGAGATACAATGATGGAGAGATACAATGATAGAGGGATGGAGAGATACAATGATAGAGGGATGGAGAGATACAATGATAGAGGGATGGAGAGAGAGTGCAGGAGAGATAGATCTTACTCCGTTGTTGTGGGTTTTATGCCAGGCCGTTTCCATTGGTAGCTCCTCAAATGTCTTGACTGCGGGTTGGCATGACGACAGCTTCGACGGCCCCACGAACACACAGCCAGCGAAGGGCACACAGTTATAATACCTGCCACACACACACACACACACACACACACACACACACACACACACACACACACACACACACACACACACACACACATTACCCCTATGTTATGTATATCTGTTGAGTGAGAACCCAGAGGACACCAGGGGACCCCAGGAAGAGTAGCTGTTGCTATAGTAACAGCTAATGGGGATCGGAAGAGATAAGAAAATGACTGAACGTAAAAGTAAAGTAGTCTCCACTTCCTCTACTCTTGGAGGGTTACACGTTTCCTTCTCATCAGAGCCTGATTTAGACCTGGCAGGCAAAGCATTTAGAGAGTGAACGTCTTACTGCTCTATAAATAACCATTAGTGGTTGAATAAAAAACATGACAGTATGGAAAGAATATGTGAGGTCTACCTGGAGAAGTCAGGATAATTGGCATCTGTCTTAATCAGTAGTATGGTACCTGATGGTGTTATAGACAGTAGTATGGTACCCGATGGTGTTATAGACAGTAGTATGGTACCTGGTGGTGTTATAGACAGTAGTATGGTACCTGATGGTGTTATAGACAGTAGTATGGTACCTGGTGGTGGTATAGACAGTAGTATGGTACCTGATGGTGTTATAGACAGTAGTATGGTACATGATGGTGTTATAGACAGTAGTATGGTACATGATGGTGTTATAGACAGTAGTATGGTACCTGGTGGTGTTATAGACAGTAGTATGGTACCTGGTGGTGTTATAGACAGTAGTATGGTACCTGATGGTGTTATAGACAGTAGTATGGTACCTGATGGTGTTATAGACAGTAGTATGGTACCTGATGGGTGTTATATATAGACAGTAGTATGGTACCTGATGGTGTTATAGACAGTAGTATGGTACCTGGTGGTGTTATAGACAGTAATATGGTACCTGATGGTATTATAGACAGTAGTATGGTACCTGATGGTATTATAGACAGTAGTATGGCACCTGATGTTGTTATAGACAGTAGTATGGTACCTGATGGTATTATAGACAGTAGTATGGTACCTGGTAGTGTTATAGGCAGTAATATGGTACCTGATGGTGTTATATATAGACAGTAGTATGGTACTTGATGGTGTTATAGACAGTAGTATGGTACCTGATGGTGTTATAGACAGTAGTATGGTCCCCAATGGGTGTTATAGACAGTAGTATAATACCTGATGGTGTTATAGACAGTAGTATGGTACCTGATGGTATTAATGCAGTAGTATGGTACCTGATGGTGTTATAGACAGTAGTATGGTCCCCAATGGGTGTTATAGACAGTAGTATAATACCTGATGGTGTTATAGACAGTAGTATGGTACCTGATGGCATTAATGCCGTAGTATTGTACCTAATGGGTGTTATATATAGGCAGTAGTATGGTACCTGATGGTGTTATAGACAGTAGTATGGTACCTGATGGTGATATAGACAGTAGTATGGTACCTGATGGGTGTTATATATAGACAGTAGTATGGTACCCGATGGTGTTATAGACAGTAGTATGGTACCTGGTGGTGTTATAGACAGTAGTATGGTACCTGATGGTGTTATAGACAGTAGTATGGTACCTGGTGGTGGTATAGACAGTAGTATGGTACCTGATGGTGTTATAGACAGTAGTATGGTACATGATGGTGTTATAGACAGTAGTATGGTACCTGGTGGTGTTATAGACAGTAGTATTGTACCTGGTGGTGTTATAGACAGTAGTATGGTACCTGATGGTGTTATAGACAGTAGTATGGTACCTGATGGTGTTATAGACAGTAGTATGGTACCTGATGGGTGTTATATATAGACAGTAGTATGGTACCCGATGGTGTTATAGACAGTAGTATGGTACCTGATGGTGTTATAGCCAGTAGTATGGTACCTGATGGGTGTTATATATTGACAGTAGTATGGTACCCGATGGTGTTATAGACAGTAGTATGGTACCTGACGGTGTTATAGACAGTAGTATGGTACCTGGTGGTCTTATAGACAGTAGTATGGTACCTGATGGTGTTATAGACAGTAGTATGGTACCTGATGGTGTTATAGACAGTAGTATGGTACCGGATGGGTGTTATATATAGACATTAGTATGGTACCTGATGGTGTTATAGACAGTAGTATGGTACCTGATGGTGTTATAGACAGTAGTATGGTACCTGGTGGTGTTATAGACAGTAGTATGGTACCTGATGGTGTTATAGACAGTAGTGTGGTACCTGATGGTGTTATAGACAGTAGTGTGGTACCTGATGGTATTATAGACAGTAGTATGGTACCTGATGGTGTTATAGACAGTAGTATGGTACCTGGTGGTGTTATAGACAGTAGTATGGTACCTGATGGTATTATAGACAGTAGTATAGTACCTGATGGATAGGCTTTGACAGGCCAATATTACTAACAGTAGTAGCAGTAGTAGTGGTTGTAGTATTGATAGTTTTAGAATCAGTAGTAGTAGTAGTAGTAGTAGTAGTAGTAGTGGTATTGGTAGTGTTAGAATCAGCAGTAGTAGTAGTAGTATTGGTAGTATTAGAATCAGTAGTGGTAGTAGCAGTATTGGTAGTATTAGAATCAGTAGTAGTAGTATAATAGTACTGTACCTGATGGGTATGCTGTGACAGGCCAGTCTCAGTTCCTCCTGTGAAGTGGCTCTTGATGAGGCCTGAGAGAAGCTGTCATCCTCCGATTTCTGGGACGGATTCAGGGGGATGTAGTCCTTACCATCCTACAGAATATAATAGTCATTACCATCCTACAGAATATAATATCAGTTAGTCCTTACCATCCTACAGAATATAATATCAGTTAGTCCTTACCATCCTACAGAATATAATAGTCATTACCATCCTACAGAATATAATATCAGTTAGTCCTTACCATCCTACAGAATATAATATCAGTTAGTCCTTACCGTCCTACAGAATATAATATCAGTTAGTCATTACCATCCTACAGAATATAATATCAGTCATTACCATCCTACAGAATGTAATATCAGTTAGTCCTTACCATCCTTCAGAATATAATATCAGTTAGTCCTTACCATCCTACAGAATGTAATATCAGTTAGTCCTTACCATCCTACAGAATATAATATCAGTTAGTCCTTACCATCCTACAGAATATAATATCAGTTAGTCCTTACCATCCTACAGAATATAATAGTCATTACCATCCTACAGAATATAATATCAGTTAGTCCTTACCATCCTACAGAATATAATATCAGTTAGTCCTTACCATCCTACAGAATATAATATCAGTTAGTCCTTACCATCCTACAGAATATAATATCAGTTAGTCCTTACCATCCTACAGAATATAATAGTCCTTACCATCCTACAGAATATAATATCAGTTAGTCCTTACCATCCTACAGAATATATATCAGTTAGTCCTTACCATCCTACAGAATATAATATCAGTCATTACCATCCTACAGAATATAATATCAGTTAGTCATTACCATCCAACAGAATATAATATCAGTCCTTACCATCCTACAGAATATAATATCAGTCCTTACCATCCTACAGAATATAATATCAGTCCTTACCATCCTACAGAATATAATATCAGTCATTACCATCCTACAGAATATAATATCAGTCATTACCATCCTACAGAATATAATATCAATCATTACCATCCTACAGAATATAATATCAGTCAGTCCTTACCATCCTACAGAATATAATATCAGTCAGTCCTTACCATCCTACAGAATATAATATCAGTCCTTACCATCCTACAGAATATAATATCAGTTAGTCCTACCATCCTACAGAATATAATATCAGTCAGTCCTTACCATCCTACAGAATATAATATCAGTTAGTCCTTACCATCCTACAGAATATAATATCAGTCATTACCATCCTACAGAATATAATATCAGTCATTACCATCCTACAGAATATAATATCAGTCCTTACCATCCTACAGAATATAATATCAGTTAGTCCTTATCATCCTACAGAATATAATATCAGTCCTTACCATCCTACAGAATATAATATCAGTTAGTCATTACCATCCTACAGAATATAATATCAGTTAGTCCTTACCATCCTACAGAATATAATATCAGTTAGTCCTTACCATCCTTCAGAATATAATATCAGTTAGTCCCTACCATCCTACAGAATATAATATCAGTTAGTCCTTACCATCCTACAGAATATAATATCAGTTAGTCCTTACCATCCTACAGAATATAATATCAGTCCTTACCATCCTACAGAATATAACATCAGTTAGTCCTTACCATCCTACAGAATATAACATCAATCAGTCATTACCATCCTACAGAATATAATATCAGTTAGTCATTACCTTCCTACAGAATATAATATCAGTTAGTCATTACCATCCTACAGAATATAATATCAGTTAGTCCTTACTATCCTACAGAATATAATATCAGTTAGTCCTTACCATCCTACAGAATATAATATCAGTTAGTCCTTACCATCCTACAGAATATAATATCAGTCAGTCCTTACCATCCTACAGAATATAATATCAGTTAGTCCTACCATCCTACAGAATATAATATCAGTTAGTCCTTACCACCCTACAGAATATAATATCAGTCATTACCACCCTACAGAATATAATATCAGTCATTACCATCCTACAGAATATAATATCAGTCATTACCATCCTACAGAATATAATATCAGTTAGTCCTTACCATCCTACAGAATATAATATCAGTTAGTCCTTACCATCCTACAGAATATAATATCAGTTAGTCCTTACCATCCTACAGAATATAATATCAGTTAGTCATTACCATCCTACAGAATATAATATCAGTTAGTCCTTACCATCCTACAGAATATAATATCAGTTAGTCCTTACCATCCTACAGAATATAATATCAGTCATTACCATCCTACAGAATATAATATCAGTCAGTCCTTACCATCCTACAGAATATAATATCAGTTAGTCCTTACCATCCTACAGAATATAATATCAGTTAGTCCTTACCATCCTACAGAATATAATATCAGTTAGTCCTTACCATCCTACAGAATATAATATCAGTTAGTCCTTACCATCCTACAGAATATAATATCAGTTAGTCCTTACCATCCTACAGAATATAATATCAGTTAGTCCTTACCATCCTACAGAATATAATATCAGTCATTACCATCCTACAGAATATAATATCAGTTAGTCCTTACCATCCTACAGAATATAATATCAGTTAGTCCTTACCATCCTACAGAATATAATATCAGTCATTACCATCCTACAGAATATAATATCAGTCATTACCATCCTACAGAATATAATATCAGTCATTACCATCCTACAGAATATAATATCAGTCATTACCATCCTACAGAATATAATATCAGTTAGTCCTTACCATCCTACAGAATATAATATCAGTCATTACCATCCTACAGAATATAATATCAGTTAGTCCTTACCATCCTACAGAATATAATATCAGTTAGTCCTTACCATCCTACAGAATATAATATCAGTCATTACCATCCTACAGAATATAATATCAGTTAGTCCTTACCATCCTACAGAATATAATATCAGTTAGTCCTTACCATCCTACAGAATATAATATCAGTTAGTCATTACCATCCTACAGAATATAATATCAGTTAGTCCTTACCATCCTACAGAATATAATATCAGTTAGTCCTTACCATCCTACAGAATATAATATCAGTCATTACCATCCTACAGAATATAATATCAGTCAGTCCTTACCATCCTACAGAATATAATATCAGTTAGTCCTTACCATCCTACAGAATATAATATCAGTTAGTCCTTACCATCCTACAGAATATAATATCAGTTAGTCCTTACCATCCTACAGAATATAATATCAGTTAGTCCTTACCATCCTACAGAATATAATATCAGTTAGTCCTTACCATCCTACAGAATATAATATCAGTTAGTCCTTACCATCCTACAGAATATAATATCAGTTAGTCCTTACCATCCTACAGAATATAATATCAGTCATTACCATCCTACAGAATATAATATCAGTTAGTCCTTACCATCCTACAGAATATAATATCAGTCATTACCATCCTACAGAATATAATATCAGTCATTACCATCCTACAGAATATAATATCAGTTAGTCCTTACCATCCTACAGAATATAATATCAGTCATTACCATCCTACAGAATATAATATCAGTTAGTCCTTACCATCCTACAGAATATAATATCAGTTAGTCCTTACCATCCTACAGAATATAATATCAGTCATTACCATCCTACAGAATATAATATCAGTTAGTCCTTACCATCCTACAGAATATAATATCAGTTAGTCCTTACCATCCTACAGAATATAATATCAGTTAGTCATTACCATCCTACAGAATATAATATCAGTTAGTCCTTACCATCCTACAGAATATAATATCAGTCATTACCATCCTACAGAATATAATATCAGTTAGTCCTTACCATCCTACAGAATATAATATCAGTCATTACCATCCTACAGAATATAATATCAGTCATTACCATCCTACAGAATATAATATCAGTCATTACCATCCTACAGAATATAATATCAGTTAGTCCTTACCATCCTACAGAATATAATATCAGTCATTACCATCCTACAGAATATAATATCAGTTAGTCCTTACCATCCTACAGAATATAATATCAGTTAGTCCTTACCATCCTACAGAATATAATATCAGTCATTACCATCCTACAGAATATAATATCAGTTAGTCCTTACCATCCTACAGAATATAATATCAGTTAGTCCTTACCATCCTACAGAATATAATATCAGTTAGTCATTACCATCCTACAGAATATAATATCAGTTAGTCCTTACCATCCTACAGAATATAATATCAGTTAGTCCTTACCATCCTACAGAATATAATATCAGTCATTACCATCCTACAGAATATAATATCAGTCAGTCCTTACCATCCTACAGAATATAATATCAGTTAGTCCTTACCATCCTACAGAATATAATATCAGTTAGTCCTTACCATCCTACAGAATATAATATCAGTTAGTCCTTACCATCCTACAGAATATAATATCAGTTAGTCCTTACCATCCTACAGAATATAATATCAGTTAGTCCTTACCATCCTACAGAATATAATATCAGTTAGTCCTTACCATCCTACAGAATATAATATCAGTCATTACCATCCTACAGAATATAATATCAGTTAGTCCTTACCATCCTACAGAATATAATATCAGTTAGTCCTTACCATCCTACAGAATATAATATCAGTCATTACCATCCTACAGAATATAATATCAGTTAGTCCTTACCATCCTACAGAATATAATATCAGTCATTACCATCCTACAGAATATAATATCAGTCATTACCATCCTACAGAATATAATATCAGTTAGTCCTTACCATCCTACAGAATATAATATCAGTCATTACCATCCTACAGAATATAATATCAGTTAGTCCTTACCATCCTACAGAATATAATATCAGTTAGTCCTTACCATCCTACAGAATATAATATCAGTCATTACCATCCTACAGAATATAATATCAGTTAGTCCTTACCATCCTACAGAATATAATATCAGTTAGTCCTTACCATCCTACAGAATATAATATCAGTTAGTCATTACCATCCTACAGAATATAATATCAGTTAGTCCTTACCATCCTACAGAATATAATATCAGTCATTACCATCCTACAGAATATAATATCAGTTAGTCCTTACCATCCTACAGAATATAATATCAGTCATTACCATCCTACAGAATATAATATCAGTCATTACCATCCTACAGAATATAATATCAGTTAGTCCTTACCATCCTACAGAATATAATATCAGTTAGTCCTTACCATCCTACAGAACGGGAAATACAGAAATGTAACACACATATCTTGTTTAAGCAATAATGCCCGAGGGGGTGGTTTATATGGCCAATATACCACTGTCAAGGGCTGTTCTTGGGCACGACGCAACCCGGAGTGCCTGGATGTCTTAGCCGTGGTATATTTGTCATATATCACAAACCCCTGAGGTGCTTTATTGCTATTATAAACGTTTTACCAACGTGATTAGGACAGTACACAAGTCATTTAGCATCATACTGTGGTATATTGTCTGACATACCAAGGCTTTCAGCCAATCAACATCCAGGACTCAAACTACACGGTTTATAATCCATTTTAAACAACATAGGCCCCATTCCATTTCTGTAAGTAACCTTTATTCCTACAGAAATGCCCGCTATGACTTCAATGTTGACAGATCAGACATGACTGGATAGGTTAAAACCTCTCAGTGTCTTACTGGTAGGCTGTTGTCCTGTAGTAGGTCTCCCAGGATATCTACCAGGGCTTGGAAGGTAGGTCTCTCCCGGGGCTCGCCCTGCCAGCAGGCCAGCATTATACCATAGCTACGAAGAGAGACACACAGCAACATGTTACAGCAAAGAGATGTCCTACAGGCCAGCAGAGATATCCTACAGGCCAGCAGAGATATCCTACAGGCCTGCAGAGATATCCTACAGGCCAGCAGAGATACCCTACAGGCCAGCAGAGATATCCTACAGGCCAGCAGAGATACCCTACAGGCCAGCAGAGATATCCTACAGGCCAGCAGAGATATCCTACAGGCCAGCAGAGATATCCTACAGGCCAGCAGAGATATCTTACAGGCCAGCAGAGATATCCTACAGGCCAGCAGAGATATCCTACAGGCCAGCAGAGATACCCTACAGGCCAGCAGAGATATCCTACAGGCCAGCAGAGATATCCTACAGGCCAGCAGGATCCCATAACTACCAGCAGAGGTCAACAGAGACACACAGTAGGGCTAAAGTGTTAGACTGCACTCCACACAGCCACTAGTAGTTCTAGCCACTACAGAGCACGGAGCACACAGTACCTTACATTACTAAGCATGTTGTGTGCTTGGGTTTGCATGAAATGTATGCAAGGTAGGGAAGGAGTAAGTGACTCTTATAGAACTACATATATCTTGTGAATTATTCTAGGATCTGTGTTGACTCACATCTCAGGGGAAGCTGTTTCGGGAGCTCTCATCCTGGTTCCATCTTTCAGTCGTTTACAGAAGTCCTCATCGATCTGGACACCTGGGTACGGAGATGCACCTGATGAGAGGAACACTGGTGTTATCAGAGATAAGGTCTGTCTGTCTGTCTTTCAGGGTGGATGGCTGGCTAACTACACAACTAGGGAAGAACATTATCTCTCACTGAGAGACTGTAAGTCCTGCTAAAGGACCTAAATGTCTCACCCAGAGAGAAGATCTCCCAGAGTAGAACACCAAAGGACCAGACGTCAGACTGGCTGGTGTAGACCTTGTCAAAGATACTCTCTGGAGCCATCCACTTCAGTGGCAGACGGGCCTGAGAGAGAGAGAAGAGAGAAGAGAGAGAGAGAGGAGAGAGAGAGAGGAGAGAGAGAGAGGAGAGAGACAGGGGGAGAGAGGACAGAGAAAGAGAGAGAGAGAGAGAGGAGAGAGACAGGGGAGAGAGGAGAGAGAGAGAGCAAGAGGGAATGGAGAAAGAGACAGGACAGACAGAGAGAGACAGGGAAAGGAGAGAGAGAAGGGAGAGGTAAATACAACCAATATATATGTTTATTTATTTTCCCTTTTGTACTTTAAGTATTTGCACATCATTACAACACTGTATATAGACATAACATGAAATGTCTTTATTGAGAGGGAAAGGAGACAGAGAGAGAGGGGGGGGGGGGAGCGAGAGAGAGAGAGAGGGGAGAGAGAGAGAGAGAGTGCCCCCCACTCCCACAAAGAGGGCTTCAACATGAAAGTCACACATACGCCCAGGCCGTGAGCAGGCAAACTGACCCAACCCCCACTCTTACACTAGCCCAAGCCAATGGCATGTACCAGATGCTCAGCAGGCTCTGCTCACACTTACTGGCCTGAGGCCAAACCACACGACTAACAACATTGGACACTTTATGGAACACAAAGCCTTCACTATCTCATCCTGGAATATCCAAGGCCTGAGGTCATCTGCCTTTGGACTGAAGAGCAGGAACCTGGACTTCACCAAAGAAATCAGAAATACAGATATTGTCATCCTACAAGAAACATGGTACAGAGGAGATGGACCCACTGGTTGCCCTCTAGGTTACATAGTGCTGGTAGTCCCATCCACCAAACTACCAGGTGTGAAACAGGGAAGAGACTCAGGGTGTATGCTAATGGGTATATATCAGACCTAACTCACTCTATTAAATTAATCTAAACAGGAACATTTTACATTTGGCAAGAAGTTCAAAAGGAAATGATCTTAACAGAGAAAAATGTCCTCCTGTGTGCTACCTATATCCCCCCACTAGAATCCCCATTTTTTAATGAAGACAGCTTCTCCATCCTGGAGGGGGAAATCAATCATTTCCAGGCCCAGGGACATGTACTAGTCTGTGGCGACCTAAATGCCAGAACTGGACAAGAACCTGACACCCTCAGCACACAGGGGGACAAACACCTGCCTGGAGGTGACAGCACCCCCCCTCCCCCCCATAGACACAACTACGACAACATAACCAACAAAACGGGTCACAACTCCTGCAGCTCTGACTATGTAGACACGCTGAGTATGTACAAAGTCAATGGTAGGCTTCGAAGGGACTCCTGTGGTATGTACACCTATAGCTCATGTCTTGGCAGTAATACTGTAGACTACTTTATCACTGACCTCAACCCAGAGTCTCTCAGAGTGTTCAGTCAGCCCACTGACACCCCTATCAGATCACAGCAAAATCACAGTCTACCTGAACAGAGCAATACTCAATCATGAGGCATCAAAGCCAAAGGAACTGAATAATATTAAGAAATGCTACAGATGGAAGGAAAGTAGTGTGGAAACCTACCAAAAATTTATTGGGCAACAACAAATTCAATCCCGTTTAAAAAAACTTCCTGGACAAAAGGTTTCACTGTAATAGTGAAGGTGTAAACTTGGCAGTAGAAAACCTAAACATTGCCCCAGACCATGACGGACCCTCCACTTCCAAATCGATCCCGCTCCAGAGTACAGGCCTCGGTGTAACGCTCATTCCTTCGACGATAAACGCAAATCCGACCATCAACCCTGGGTGAGACAAAACCACAACTCGTCAGTGAAGAGCACTTTTTGCCAGTCCTGTCTGGTCCAGCGATGGTGGGTTTGTGCCCATAGGCGACGTTGTTGCTGGTGATGTCTGGTGAGGACCTGCCTTACAACAGGCCTACAAGCCCTCAGTCCAGCCTCTCTCAGCCTATTGCGGAAAGTCTGAGCACTGATGGAAGGATTGTGCGTTCCTGGTGTAACTCGGGCAGTTGTTGTTGCCATCCTATACCTGTCCCGCAGGTGTGAAGTTCGGATGTACCGATCCTGTGCAGGTGTTGTTACACGTGGTCTGTCACTGCGAGGATGATCAGCTGTCCGTCCTGTCTCCCTGTAGCGCTGTCTTAGGCGTCTCACAGTACGGACATTGCAATTTATTGCCCTGGCCACATCTGCAGTCCTCATGCCTCCTTGCAGCATGCCTAATGCAGATGAGTAGGGACACTGGGCATCTTTCTTTTGGTGTTTTTCAGAGTCAGTAGAAAGGCCTCTTTAGTGTCCTAAGTTTTCATAACTGTGACCTTAATTGCCTACCGTCTGTAAGCTGTTAGTTTCTTAGCGACCGTTCCACAGGTGCATGTTCATTAATTGTTTATGGTTCATTGAACAAGCATGGGAAACTGTGTTACAAACCTTTACAATGAAGATCTGTGAAGTTATTTGTAATTTTACGAATAATCTTTAAAAGACGGTCCTGAAAAAGGGACGTTTCTTTTTTTGCTGAGTTTATATATCACCGAATAGGTGAGGGCGCAAGAACAGCCTGCAGCACCCGGCCTCACCCTACTAGAACAGTCTGCAGCACCCGGCCTCACCCTACTAGAACAGTCTGCAGCACCCGGCCTCACCCTACTAGAATCTGAAGTCAAATGTCTACTGTTTGCTGATGATCTGGTGCTTCTGTCCCCAACCAAGGAGGGCCTACAGCAGCACCTAGATCTTCTGCACAGATTCTGTCAGACCTGGGCCCTGACAGTAAATCTCAATAAGACAAAAACAATGGTGTTCCAGAAAAGGTCTAGTTGCCAGGACAACAAATACAAATTCCATCTAGACACTGTTGCCCTGGAGCACACAAAAAACTATACGTACCTCGGCCTAAACATCAGCACCACAGGTAACTTCCACAAAGCTGTGAAAGAGCTGCGAGACAAGGCAAGAAGGGCATTCTATGCCATCACAAGGAACATAACATTTAACATACAATCTGGCAAAAAATACTTGAATCAGTTATAGAACCCATTGTCCTTCATGGTTGTGAGGTCTGGGGTTCGCTCACCAACCAAGAATTCACAAAATGGGACAAACACCAAATTGAGACCCTGCATGCAGAATAAAAAAATAAAAAATCTCTGTGTACAAGGTAAAACACCAAATAATGCATGCAGAGCAGAATTAATCCCATCCAAGTTAATTAACAAAATCCTGAATAGAGCTGTTCAATTCTACAACCCCTAAAATAAAGCGATTACCAAACCTTCCATAACAAATCCATCACCTACAGAGAGATGAACCTGGAGAAGAGTCCCATAAGCAAGCTGGTCCTGGGGCTCTGTTCACAAACACAAACAGACCCCACAGAGCCCCTGGACAGCAACACAATTAGACCCAACCTAATCATGAGAAAACAACACAATTAGACCCAACCAAATCATGAGAAAACAAAAAGATTATTACTTGACACATTGGAAAGAATTAACAAAATAAACAGAGGAAACTAGAATGCTATTTGGCCCTAAACAGAGAGGACACAGTGACAGAATACCTGACCACTTTGACTGACCAAAACTTAAGGAAAGCTTTGACTATGTACAGACTCAATGAGCATAGCCTTGCTATTGAGAAAGGCCACCGTAGGCAGACCTGGCTCTCAAGAGAAGACAGGCTATGTGCACACTGCCCACAAAATGAGGTGGAAACTGAGCTGCACTTCCTAACCTCCTGCCAAATGTATGACCATATTAGAGACACATACAGTGGGGAGAACAAGTATTTGATACACTGCTGATTTTGCAGGTTCTCCTACTTACAAAGCATGTAGAGGTCTGTAATTTTTATCATAGGTACACTTCAACTGTGAGAGACGGAATCTAAAACAAAAATCCAGAAAATCACATTGAATGATTTTTAAGTAATTAATTTGCATTTTATTGCATGACATAAGTATTTGATCACCTACCAACCAGTAAGAATTCCGGCTCTCACAGACCTGTTAGTTTTTCTTTAAGAAGCCCTCCTGTTCTCCACTCATTACCTGTATTAACTGCACCTGTTTGAACTTGTTACCTGTATAAAAGACACCTGTCCACACACTCAATCAAACAGACTCCAACCTCTCCACAATGGCCAAGACCAGAGAGCTGTGTAAGGACATCAGGGATAAAATTGTAGACCTGCACAAGGCTGGGATGGGCTACAGGACAATAGACAAGCAGCTTGGTGAGAAGGCAACAACTGTTGGCGCAATTATTAGAAAATGGAAGAAGTTCAAGATGACGGTCAATCACCCTCGGTCTGGGGCTCCATGCAAGATCTCACCTCGTGGGGCATCAATGATCATGAGGAAGGTGAGGGATCAGCCCAGAACTACACGGCAGGACCTGGTCAATGACCTGAAGAGAGCTGGGACCACAGTCTCAAAGAAAACCATTAGTAACACACTACGCCGTCATAGATTAAAATCCTGCAGCGCACGCAAGGTCCCCCTGCTCAAGCCAGCGCATGTCCAGGCCCGTCTGAAGTTTGCCAATGACCATCTGGATGATCCAGAGGAGGAATGGGAGAAGGTCATGTGGTCTGATGAGACAAAAATAGAGCTTTTTGGTCTAAACTCCACTCGCCGTGTTTGGAGGAAGAAGAAGGATGAGTACAACCCCAAGAACACCATCCCAACCGTGAAGCATGGAGGTGGAAACATCATTCTTTGGGGATGCTTTTCTGCAAAGGGGACAGGACGACTGCACCGTATTGAGGGGAGGATGGATGGGGCCATGTATCGCGAGATCTTGGCCAACAACCTCCTTTCCTCAGTAAGAGCATTGAAGATGGGTCGTGGCTGGGTCTTCCAGCATGACAATGACCCGAAACACACAGCCAGGGCAACTAAGGAGTGGCTCCGTAAGAAGCATCTAAAGGTCCTGGAGTGGCCTAGCCAGTCTCCAGACCTGAACCCAATAGAACATCTTTGGAGGGAGCTGAAAGTCCGTATTGCACAGCGACAGCCCCGAAACCTGAAGGATCTGGAGAAGGTCTGTATGGAGGAGTGGGCCAAAATCCCTGCTGCAGTGTGTGCAAACCTGGTCAAGAACTACAGGAAACGTATGATCTCTGTTAATTGCAAACAAATGTTTCTGTACCAAATATTAAGTTCTGCTTTTTTGATGTATCAAATACTTATGTCATGCCATAAAATGCAAATTAATTACTTAAAAATCATACAATGTGATTTTCTGGATTTTTGTTTTAGATTCCGTCTCTCACAGTTGAAGTGTACCTATGATAAAAATTACAGACCTCTACATGCTTTGTAAGTAGGAAAACCTGCAAAATTGGCAGTGTATCAAATACTTGTTCTCCTCACTGTATTTCCCTCAGATTACACAGAACCTCAAAGAATTCGAAAACAAACCCAATTTTGATCAACTCCCATATCTACTGGGTGAAATTCCACAGTGTGCCATCACAGCAGCAAGATGTGTGACCTGTTGCCACAAGAAAAGGGCAACCAGTGAAGAACAAACATCATTGTAAATACAACCCAAATTTATGTTTATTTATTTTCCATTTTGTACTTTAACTCTATGCACATAATACGACATTTGAAATGTCTTTATTCTTATTTTTGTAAGTGTTTATTTCACTTTTGTTTATTATCTACTTCTCTTGCTTTGGCAATGTTAACATATGTTTCCCATGTCAATAAAACCCCTTAAATACAATTTAAATTGAATTAAGAGAGAGGGGGGAGAGAGAAAGAGAGAGAGAGAAAGAGAGACAGAGAAAGAGAGACAGAGAAAGAGAGACAGAGAAAGAGAGACAGAGAAAGAGAGACAGAGAAAGAGAGACAGAGAAAGAGACAGAGAAAGAGACAGAGACAGAGACAGAGAGACAGAGAGACAGAGAGAAGGGTTCTTCGGCTGTCCCCATATGAGAACCCTTTTTGTTTTCAGGTAGATCCCTTTTGGGTTCCATGTAGAACCCTCTGTGGAAAGGGTTCTACATGGAACCCAAAACGGTTCTATCCAGAACCAAAAATGGTTCTTCAAAGGTTCTAGGTTCTAGGTAGCACCTTGTTTTCTAAGATTAAAGTGGATGATCCCTAGATAATCATGACTCCTGAACATCTAGTGGATGATCCCTAGACAACATAGATAATCATAACTCCTGAACATGTACGGTTCTAGAACTCCTCCGGTAACAGGCGTTAGAATTTGCCGTTGGCCCTGATTTAACTACCCCAAGGTGTGTGTGTCTTACGTTGCCCTTCCTGACGTAGTCGGGGTCTTTGTAGATGTCTCTAGCCAGGCCGAAGTCACAGATCTTCACCACGTTGTTCTCCGACAGCAGGATGTTCCTCGCTGCAAGGTCCCTGTGGATACACTGCCGAAACACACACACACACACACATTAACACACGCAACCTTATCAACAATGCAGACAAACACACACACTTTTTAAAATGTGTGATTGTGTGTGTGTGTGCGTGAGTGCGTTATAGTGTGTGTGTGTGTGTGTGGGCATGTACGTGCGTGTGAGATCAATCTCAACCTTGACTGCTGATATGATGTGGTTCCCCAAGTCTCTGTGGATAGTCTGAACAGGCAGAGAGACCTCCACGTCTCTGTGGATAGTCTGAACAGGCAGAGAGACCTCCACGTCTCTGTGGATAGTCTGAACAGGCAGAGAGACCTCCAAGTCTCTGTGGATAGTCTGAACAGGCAGAGAGACCTCCAAGTCTCCGTGGATAGTCTGAACAGGCAGAGAGACATCCAAGTCTCTGTGGATAGTCTGAACAGGCAGAGAGACATCCAAGTCTCTGTGGATAGTCTGAACAGGCAGAGAGACCTCCAAGTCTCTGTGGATAGTCTGAACAGGCAGAGAGACCTCCAAGTCTCTGTGGATAGTCTGAACAGGCAGAGAGACATCCAAGTCTCTGTGGATAGTGTGAACAGGCAGAGAGACCTCCAAGTCTCTGTGGATAGTCTGAACAGGCAGAGAGACCTCCAAGTCTCTGTGGATAGTCTGAACAGGCAGAGAGACATCCAAGTCTCTGTGGATAGTGTGAACAGGCAGAGAGACCTCCAAGTCTCTGTGGATAGTCTGAACAGGCAGAGAGACCTCCACGTCTCTGTGGATAGTCTGAACAGGCAGAGAGACCTCCAAGTCTCTGTGGATAGTCTGAACAGGCAGAGAGACCTCCAAGTCTCTGTGGATAGTGTGAACAGGCAGAGAGACCTCCACGTCTCTGTGGATAGTGTGAACAGGCAGAGAGACCTCCAAGTCTCTGTGGATAGCTGTGTGTTTATTTACCAGGTAAGTTGACTGAGAACATAATTCTCTTTTACAGCAACGACCTGGGGAAGAGTTACAGTGACTTCTGCGTGTGTGTGTTTCTGCGTGTGTGTGTTTCTGTGTGTGTGTGTTTCTGCGTGTGTGTGTTTCTGCGTGTGTGTGTTTCTGCGTATGTGTGTGTTTCTGCGTATGTGTGTGTTTCTGCGTGTGTGTGTGTGTGTGTTTCTGCGTGTTTGTGTGTTTCTGCGTGTTTGTGTATTCCTTGGTGTGTGTGTTTGTGTTTGTTTCTGTGTGTTTGTGTGTGTGTGTGTGTTTGTTTCTGTGTGTGTGTGTTTCTGCGTGTTTGTGTGTTTCTGCGTGTTTGTGTATTCCTTGGTGTGTGTGTTTTTGTTTGTTTCTGTGTGTTTGTGTGTGTGTGTGTGTGTTTCTGTGTGTGCGTGTCAGGAGAATGTTCCGGGCCAAGTCTCTGTTGAGCTCCCACAGAGGAGATGACAACATCAAAGCTCTCGGGTCACGGAGAGGTCACAGAGGGGTCGAGAGGTCACAGAGGGGTCGAGAGGTCAAAGGCGTCATTGAGACAGAGACAGGGTGACATGTTCCATGAGACATGTTCCAAATGGCACCCTACTCCCTATATAGGGTTAGGGTTAGGGACTATCCACAGGTTATATAGGGCCCATTAAAGTGCACTACTTTAGACCAGGTGAAAGAGAGCAGTAGACTGGCCAACACCTACAGTCCTTAGTGAGAGAGCAGTAGACTGGACAGCACCTACAGTCCTTAGTGAGAGAGAGCAGTAGACTGGACAGCACCTACAGTCCTTAGTGAGAGAGCAGTAGACTGGACAGCACCTACAGTCCTTAGTGAGAGAGCAGTAGACTGGCCAGCACCTACAGTCCTTAGTGAGAGAGAGCAGTAGACTGGACAGCACCTACAGTCCTTAGTGAGAGAGAGCAGTAGACTGGACAGCACCTACAGTCCTTAGTGAGAGAGAGCAGTAGACTGGCCAACACCTACAGTCCTTATTGAGAGAGAGCAGTAGACTGGACAGCACCTACAGTCCTTATTGAGAGAGAGCAGTAGACTGGACAGCACCTACAGTCCTTAGTGAGAGAGAGCAGTAGACTGGACAACACCTACAGTCCTTATTGAGAGAGAGCAGTAGACTGGACAGCACCTACAGTCCTTATTGAGAGAGAGCAGTAGACTGGACAGCACCTACAGTCCTTAGTGAGAGAGAGCAGTAGACTGGACAGCACCTACAGTCCTTAGTGAGAGAGAGCAGTAGACTGGACAGCACCTACAGTCCTTAGTGAGAGAGAGCAGTAGACTGGACAGCACCTACAGTCCTTAGTGAGAGAGAGCAGTAGACTGGACAACACCTACAGTCCTTATTAAAAATAAACAAGTTTCAGTATCTCTCCGCAACATGTTTTTAGGCTTAATCTGTGTCTGGGAAACAAGCCCAGGATGTGTTATTATTGCATTACACCTCCTCCCTCCTCCTCCCCATCATCCTCCCTCCTCCTCCTCCTCCCCATCCTCCTCCTCCTCCCCCTCCCCATGCTCCTCCTTCTCCTCCCCATCCTCCTCCCCAACCTCCTCCTCCTCCTCCCCCTCCCCATCCTCCTCCTTCCCATCCTCCTCCTCCTCCTCCTCCCCCTCCCCATCCTCCTCCTTCCCATCCTCCTCCTTCTCCTCCCCATCCTCCTCCCCAACCTCCTCCTCCTCCTCCTCATCCTCCTCATCCTCCTCCCCATCCTCCTCCTCCTCCCCATCCTCCTCCTCCCCATCCTCCCCATCCTCATCCTCATCCTCCTCCCCATCCTCATCCTCCTCCTCATCCTCCTCATCCTCCTCCCCATCCTCCTCATCCTCATCCTCCTCCCCATCCTCCTCCCCATCCTCCTCCTCTTCCCACGCCCGCCAGACTGGTCTCTAGAATCTCTGTGGTTTCTAGGGAGATCAATATGGTGTAGTGCACTACTTTAGTCCAGAGCCTTATACCACACCATGTGTGGCTCTGGGAAACTGGCCCGGTACAGTATGTATTATTATATATTATACAGCTTGTCCTCTATAATCTGTGTGTGGTTTCTGGGGCGATGGGTTTTTAGGGAGAAATCTTCTGGGGCGATGGGTGTGTGGTTGCTGGGGAGATACCTTTCGTGAGGCCAGGAACTCCATTCCTCTGGCCACCTGGAAACTATAGCAGATCAGATCTTCTATAGTGAGAGGAGTCTTCCATAGGTCCTCCACTGGAGGGAGGGAGGGAGGGAGGGAGGGGGAGAGGGAGGGAGGGAGGGAGGGAGAGGGAGGGAGAGAGAGAGAGGGAGGGAGGGAGGGAGGGAGGGAGAGAGGGAGGGGGGGAGAGAGGGAGGGAGGGAGGGAGGGAGGGAGGGGGAGAGAGAGGGAGGGAGGGAGGGAGAGAGGGAGGGGGAGAGGGAGGGAGGGAGGGAGGGAGGGAGAGAGGGAGGGGGGGAGGGGGAGGGGAGAGGGGGAGAGGGAGGGAGGGGAGGGGGAGAGGGAAGGGAGAGAGGGAGGGAGGGAGGGGGAGAGGGAGGGGGGGAGAGGGAGGGAGGGGGAGGGGGAGAGAGGGAGGGAGGGGGAGAGGGAGGGATGGGAGAGGGAGGGAGGGGGAGGGAGGGGGGAGAGAGGGAGGGAGGGAGGGAGAGAGGGAGGGAGAGGGAGAGAGGGAGGGGGAGAGGGAGAGAGGGGGAGAGGGAGGGAGGGAGGGGGAGAGGGAGGGAGGGAGGGAGGGAGGGGGGGAGGGAGGGAGGGAGGGGGAGAGGGAGGGAGGGGGGAGGGAGGGAGAGGGGGGAGAGAGGGAGGGAGGGAGGGGGAGAGAGGGAGGGGGAGAGGGAGGGAGGGAGGGAGGGGGAGGGGGAGAGGGAGGGAGGGAGGGAGGGAGGGAGGGGGAGAGGGAGGGAGGGAGGGAGGGAGGGAGGGAGGGAGGGGGAGGGGGAGAGGGAGGGAGGGGGAGGGGGAGAGGGAGGGAGAGAGGGAGGGAGGGAGGGGGAGAGGGAGGGAGAGAGGGAGGGAGGGAGGGAGGGGGAGGGAGGGAGGGAGGGGGAGAGGGGGAGAGGGAGGGAGGGAGGGGGAGGGGGAGAGGGAGGGAGGGGGAGGGGGAGAGGGAGGGAGAGAGGGAGGGAGGGAGGGGGAGAGGGAGGGAGAGAGGGAGGGAGGGAGGGAGGGGGAGGGAGGGAGGGAGGGGGAGAGGGGGAGAGGGAGGGAGAAGGAGGGAAGGAGGAGATGATTTAACTCAGCTATAACTTGTCTTAATTCTATATTCTTCAGGCTCAGATGGAGCTCTTCGGTCAAAAGGTCAAGACTGAATATTCAGCACCAAATCCCATTGACACTAAGGCATTATTTATGTCAGCCTGAAGTTAGGATTCGGCCAATACAACAATTCACACTACTCACTTTTCTCCACAGCAGGAGAGTGGCTCTTCTGATTGGACTTGCTGGATGACTGATTCTGGGGGCTGCCAATAGAGGAGGAGGACGGGGAAGGTGGGAGGCGGGCTCTCTGCTCCACTTGTCCCGCGTCTATCATGCGTCTCACCTGGCTCTGAGTCTTCGGGGAACGGTCCTGTGGAACACACAGGTACATCACGTAGGTTACCATCTACACATTGGCCAGGATTTAATCCAATCGCACTTCATCATGAAACTTTGTGCCATTTAAAAGGCCATTTCTGATCGAGTCGACATACGCAGCGTTCACCATGAATGTGATCTCCGTGAACGTGGGACATTGCCTTTAAAACATGCCTTTACGGACAAAGCGCGATTGGATTGAATCCTGGACTTAGTATATTTCAACAGCCGCTGTGTCATAGGATGAGAGCCTATGAGCCACAACAGACCGTTCACACACCCTGCCATAGTAAACATTCACCATTCCATTCACCTCTCAGATAGTTTTTTCAATTCAACCCAACCATGTGTAAATGTTGTATGTAATTGTCTCCTAGTGTCACCCTGATAAAACAGTTCTGTTATGTCAATCATATATTAAAGGCATGATACCCAACAACGGCCCAAATAACCAGAATACCAAAATGTTCGCTGAACACAGTAGATTACACTCCATGAGTCACTAACTAACTAGGTAGGAAGAAAAGGTTAGGGGTTAGGGGTTAGAGATTAGGGGTTAGGGTTAGGTCTTACCCTGTAAGGTAGGAAGAACTCTCTCTTGGCTCTCAGGTAGTTGGACAGGTTAGGGGTTAAGGGTTAAGGGTTAAGGGTTAGAGATTAGAGGTTAGCATTAGGTTTTACCCTGTAAGGTAGGAAGAACTCTCTCTTGGCTCTCAGGTAGTTGGACAGGTTAGGGGTTAAGGGTTAAGGGTTAGAGATTAGAGGTTAGCATTAGGTTTTACCCTGTAAGGTAGGAAGAACTCTCTCTTGGCTCTCAGGTAGTTGGACAGGTTCCCATACTTGCAGTACTCCACCACCACCATGAGGGGGGCGTTGGGTTTGGTGCATGCCCCCAGGAGGTTGACCACGTTAAGATGGTTGCCAATGTGGATCAGGATCTTCAGCTCTGACATCAGAGCCTTGTGGTCACTGGCACACGCTCCCTCTGGACACAGAAGACAGGGAGAGACTAGGTGAGGACACACACAGTTGTTCCTGTCTGTGAGGACATCAACACACAAACACACACACCTTTCAGCATCTTCACCGCCACAGTGTCCAGGCTGTTGTTCTGGCTGATGCCAAAGATGGAGGCCTCGATGACCTTCCCAAACGCTCCATGACCCAACACCTTCCCTGAGAGAGAGAGAGAGAGAGAGAGAGAGAGAGAGAGAGAGAGAGAGAGAGAGAGAGAGAGAGAGAGAGAGAGAGAGAGAGAGAGAGAGAGAGAGAGAGAGAGAGAGAGAGAGAGAGAGAGAGAGAGAGAGAGAGAGAGAGAGAGAGAGAGAGAGAGAGAGAGAGAGAGATATTCTAATTGTGAAGACGGTTTGATTTAGCCACTAATCCTAAAGTCCCTCCGGACAGCAACATCTGCTAATTTAATGAGGAAAATGTAAATGTATACATTAAAAAGTTAGAATGTAATAGGATTGTAATTCCAATGACCACAGGGACAAACAACAGGGTTATCATCCATCACTCTGGAGGGGACCAGATGCTAACCCTGGGGACTGTGTGTGCATCATCATCAGTAGCAGTCTGGGCTCCAGACCCATTCAACAGGAACAGAGGAAACCAGAATGTGATATTCATTAGTTTGGTTGATTCTTTCTGCCGACTCCTTCATTCATTCATTCTTCAGTTTGTTTATTCTTTCACTCGCCCATATGCTTCCTCCCTCTAACTATCCCTCCCTCCCTCCCTCCCTCCCTCCCTCCCTCCCTCCCTCCCTCCCTCCCTCCCTCCCTCCCTTACCTAGTTGTAGTTTGTCCATAGATATCTCCCACTGGGAGGAGTCGTAGGGGAGGTATTCAAACTGCTCACACAGAGGAACCTCCCCTGGGTCCATTATGATGGACAGATAGCCTGTCTTTATATCTGCTGGGTTCACCTGGAGAGAGAGACAGAGAGAGAGAGACAGAGAGAGAGGCAGAGAGAGAGAGAGGCAGAGAGTGAGAGAGGCAGAGAGTGAGAGAGGCAGAGAGTGAGAGAGGCAGAGAGACTCAGTGAAACATGGACATTGATGTTAAGCCAATAAACAATATCAGATATGAACAGTGGCTCAACAAAGACTCAGTTAGGAGAGAGGAAAGCAGACTGGTAATAACATGTACGAATCCATAATGAGTCAATATAGCTTTAGCCAGGTTCATGAACTCTTGGGAGAAAGACTCGGGAAACAGTTGGTTCAACTGTCACATTGAACCCTGTGTTTCTGTATCTCTCACATCAAAGTCAGGTATCTGTCAGCGCGTTGACACGCTGACTTTGATGTTTCATTTAGGGACTTGCGGTATTTGAACCCTGACTCCGTTCCCCGTGTGTCTAAAGAGCTGAGGGAGATGGTAGAGAGGTGAGGTCAGAGTTCACAGTGTCACAGCCACTCTGATTGGAAGAGGTACATTATGTCTTAGAACAGAGAGAGCCGATAGGGAGTTCGCAGGGCGTGTGTTCTGACCCGTTTGACGTTGCAGAAGATGAGGATGAGTAGAGCCCAGAAGAACACAGCGAAGACACCCGTCCCGATCAGAATCACGATCTCCACGTTAGCCCTGTCACTGGAACCTGGGATAAACAACAACAATATCAGCCCTGTCACTGGAACCTGGGATAAACAACAACAATATCAGACCTGTCACTGGAACCTGGGATAAACAACAACAATATCAGACCTGTCACTGGAACCTGGGATAAACAACAACAATATCAGCCCTGTCACTGGAACCTGGGATAAACAACAACAATATCAGACCTGTCACTGGAACCTGGGATAAACAACAACAATATCAGCCCTGTCACTGGAACCTGGGATAAACAACAACAATATCAGCCCTGTCACTGGAACCTGGGGGGATAAACAACAACAATATCAGCCCTGTCACTGGAACCTGGAGGGATAAACAACAACAATATCAGCCCTGTCACTGGAACCTGGGGCCTGTTGCACAAAAGTAGAATTAAGACATCCGGGATAAATGACTCAGCTGAGCTCAATGAAGCCAAAACATGTGCGTCCAGGCTTAATTGGTTGCACAAAGACCAAGCCAGGATGAGCAGACACGGATTCATTAAGCCAGGTGAAACCAATCCTGGATAGGTGCGCGCTCACGGCTCACTCAAATAGACCCCGCCACAGATCACAGATTAACTGATTTACCATGGCAACTAGAGCCGCGTACTTTTCCCCGTCGGAAGCACAAATCCTCATGGAGGCATACGAGGAGGTAAAAGATATAATTAAGAAGAAAGGCAACACCGCCACAGTGATAAAGCAAAGAGAAAAAGCGTGGCAAAGTATTGCAGACCGCCTGAATGCGTAAGTAGTGCACAATTACACACTCACCGCTCCGCTGAAACATCACAATTACAATTCAAATATTTAATTCACATCTCCAAAAATGCAGTTGTACTGTAATTATGAAACGGTTAAATTTTTAATTGAAATGCACTGCAGATATGAGTGAAATTGTGTAAAGTAACTCCATCACACTGTATAAAGCTATGATAAATTTTTTGATATTTTTACTGAAAACAAGACAAAAATACCAAGTAATTTTTTGCAGTGTGACTCCATTAAATGTGTGTGTGTGTGTGTGTGTGTGTGTGTGTGTGTAGATTAAACATGAACGGGCCAAAACGGACATGGCAGCAGGTCAAAATCAAATACAAGAACATTCTGCAGAATGGTATGGTCCCTGACTAATATTTAACAAAGCACAAGCATATATTGTACCCAGAAGGTGCCTGCTCACACATTGTCTGTACTGTTTTAGCAGTGAAAAAGAATACCCACAGACAAGGCACGGGTGGTGGGTCACCAAAGGCTGACCTTACCCCAGCAGAGGACATGGCCTTGGAGCTAAATAAAGGCAGGCCCGTCTTAGAGGGGATCCCTGGGGGGAAAGAGACGAGCATAGGTTCCTCCCAAGATGCCACCCGCTTCATTCAAGGTATGTCCTTCCATCTCTACATGGGATACAACCACATTCATATTGAATCAATTTGGACTGTCTGACTTTGGTTTACCTATTGCCTTGCAGTGTCTGGCAGCACTGTGTTCCTGTTAGAGCCACCAGCACAAGCACCAGACGATGCTGATCCAGTGAGTACTCCATCAAAGGCATACTGTAGGCCTGGCATGTCTTGTCTACTAGCTTCAATATGAATCCGATTAAATGTGATAGGGTGAAGGCCCCAGTGCAGCAGCAACAGCACATGATGGAGACGATGATGAGGAGGAGACCATCTCTCTGGATTCCAGAAGGCATGAGGTATCATGTTAAGACTGTGAAAGTACTATTTACTCTACAATGGTGAGGAGTCCTCATCAAAATCAAAAAATCTAATTTCTTTTACAGGACCCAGATGCTATACAGTGGGAAAACCAGCCTGGCAACATAGTGCGTATTAATAAAAGGACACCACATCCTGCCAAATTCCAGCTGCGCTAATTGTATTGTGTTCACAGAGCTCACAAGCTATCAGAAAGTTGTATGGCAACCACCTCCGGCGCCAAATAGAACTGGCAGACATAGACATTCAGTACAAGAAGAAAAAGATGGAAAATCTTGCACTGGAGTCCGAAATAAAAAAGAGGACAATTAGGAAACTGGACCTTGAAATAAAAAAACTTGAGAGGGAGGTGAGATATGCCTTCAATGTACACTGTATGCTAACTGTAACACAAATGTATTAATCATTATTTTTCTTTCCTCCCCCAGCTCCAAGAAGATGACACAGCTCAAAATAAAAATTAGGTATATTCTCGTAAAGTCAAGTGAGCCATGACATATGAGCTCTTATTGTGAGCACACAGGACGGTGGCATCTTTCTAAGGTTTTTTTTATTTTCCCAGCAATCAGTACAACCAAGTCATCGTTATAAGGCATCGCCCTCTTTTGCCCACCCCCCCAGCACCAGGTGTGGCCACTAGCCTATATGAAGGCCCAAAATTGTGTGTTCCTTTCTGCTCTGACAATGGCATGCCCATTCGTGCGAGATGTGGTGGATGAAGAAGCACTTGTGCTGAGGAGAGCCTTCAGGCGAGAAAGGGTCTTCAGGGACCGGTTGGACCCACTGGCCTTCCCTGATGACCATCTATATGAAAGATACAGGTTTTCTGCAGATGGCATCAGGTATCTATGCAGACTACTGGGTCCCAGGATTAAGCACCGCACTGCACGGAGCCATGCACTGAGTGTGGAGCAAATGGTTTGTGTGGCCTTGCGCTTTTTTGCTAGTGGAGCCTTCCTGTACTCAGTGGGGGATGCAGAACAGCTGAACAAGGCCACAATTTGCCGCACAATAAGGAGTGTGTGTCTGGCTATCAAAGCATTAGCAGATGTCTTCATCTCCTTCCCTGGCCACAGAAGACTCTGTGACATAAAAGAGGAGTTCTATAGGATTGCAGGTAAGAGGATCTACAAATTACAGGACAACTGTTAACACATAGTAGGATACTCATTACTTTGTGTGACAGGTTTCCCCAATGTCATTGGTGCAGTGGACTGCACACACATAAGGATAAAAGCCCCCTCAGGTGCCCATGAGGCCGATTTTGTGAATAGGAAATCCTTTTCACAGCATTAATGTTCAGGTGAACATAACTTTTTGATATTGTCCATTGACGAACACTCTGCATTGCCAGTGATGTGCATTGATTGGTGTAATATTCATCATCTTATGATTTCAGATGGTCTGCAATGCTGACTGTGTGATCAGCAATGTTGTGGCAAAATGGCCTGGCTCAGTCCATGACTCCAGAATCTTTCGGGCCTCTGAAATCTATCAGTGCCTATCACAAGGTAAGCCACACAACCCCTATTTATAACCATCATGGCTGTGTCAAGAATATCACTGTGTTTATGAGGTAGTAATGATGAGATTTTGTGTTGACAGGTGAATTCTCTGGTGTGTTGCTGGGAGACAGGGGGTATGGCTGCCAGCCTTTTCTCCTGACACCTTTCACAGACCCCCAGGAAGCACAGCAGGCCTACAACCATGCCCATGCCAGGACCAGGGCCAGAGTTGAAATGACCTTTGGCCTCCTGAAGGCACGCTTTCACTGCCTTCACAAATTAAGGGTCAGCCCTGTTAGGGCATGTGATATTACTGTGGCTTGTGCTGTCCTCCACAATGTGGCCTGCCTGAGGAAGGAGAGGGCCCCCAGAGTGCCACCAGCCATGGACTGGGACAATCCGGCAATCTTCCCTGATGACGACAGTGGTCGGCTGCTGAGGGACCAATATGTGTTGAATTATTTTAGTTAGTATGTGTGCTTTCAATTTTGGTTAAATATGTCCTGCGGTGGCAGAGGAATTTGGGTTTTTTTGGGTTCGTTTTTTGACGAATTTGGCCTCTTATGATGTTTGTGCGGTATACTGTGTGTAATACAAGGCTGCAGGGAGGCTACTGCATCCATTCATTTGTCTGTTCAGTTGATGTGTATGGATTTGTCCTGCATTTATTTTAGTGTGCAGACATGCAGGGTGTGTTATATACAGACCTTTGAATGTGTATGTATCATTTTGTATAATATGCTTGGATTCTGTGCTTTCCATCTTGTAGAGTCACTGTGACTTCAGTTTCGAAAGGAGCTGATGGTTTACCTGCTTTGTTTTGTCCTTATTCAATAAAGGAACATAATGTTACACATTGTGTTTTTATATTCATATGGAATGTGTATTTGTTTATATGACAGAGTACTAGGGCCACACTGAAGAAAAAGGATAAAGTCATAAATTTATGAGGCTGGTTCTTTCTGCAGAAAAGCTACATATTGTTTTTACAGTTTTGATACTTATGACAATGTGATACTTAATATTCTGGCACATCAGCATGTCTTTGTTTATGAAACCATACTGAAGTACAATTTCACGAAATGCCCCACATCTGTCATTTTAACAACTGTCCTCCTTTAAAACAACTGGTTACAATATTATGACTTGTGTTTTTTTCCCCTCTGTGGCCCTAATATTCTATCATTTTATATATAGCCTTATAGTCTATGGGAAACTGTAAATTATCTAATGATAGCAACATCATCTAAAAATCATTTTTTATCCAAAATCATTGAAATTAATGATCACAAACGTTTAAATAATAACAGTGGGTCTAGTTATATGTGATAACAATGTATAGTGAGCAGTGAAATAACTATTGGTTTCCATTTGTGGTGACTGCTGACTGACATTAGGGATGAGATTAAATAGATCCTGGAATTTAGCCTGGTCTGGAGCAGGCTAGCTCCACAGAATAAATCTCCATGGTAATTTATACCATAACATATCCTCCTGCCCCCTATCCATCTTTAGTGCAACCGGATTACGGATCAATTGAGCCAGGATCACCAAGATATCCTGGCTTAATCCCTTATCCTAGTTTTGTGCAACAGGCCCCTGTCACTGGAACCTGGAGGGATAAACAACAACAATATCAGCCCTGTCACTGGAACCTGGAGGGATAAACAACAACAATATCAGCCCTGTCACTGGAACCTGGAGGGATAAACAACAACAATATCAGCCCTGTCACTGGAACCTGGAGGGATAAACAACAACAACATCAGCCCTGTCACTGGAACCTGGAGGGATAAACAACAACAATATCAGCCCTGTCACTGGAACCTGGAGGGATAAACAACAACAATATTAGACCTGTCACTGGAACCTGGAGGGATAAACAACAACAATATCAGCCCTGTCACTGGAACCTGGAGGGATAAACAACAACAATATCAGCCCTGTCACTGGAACCTGGAGGGATAAACAACAACAATATTAGACCTGTCACTGGAACCTGGAGGGATAAACAACAACAATATCAGACCTGTCACTGGAACCTGGGATAAACAACAACAATATCAGCCCTGTCACTGGAACCTGGGATAAACAACAACAATATCAGCCCTGTCACTGGAACCTGGGATAAACAACAACAATATCAGCCCTGTCACTGGAACCTGGGATAAACAACAACAATATCAGCCCTGTCACTGGAACCTGGAGGGATAAACAACAACAATAGCAGACCTGTCACTGGAACCTGGAGGGATAAACAACAACAATATCAACCCTGTCACTGGAACCTGGTGAGATAAACAACAACAATATCAGACCTGTCACTGGAACCTGGAGGGATAAACAACAACAATATCAGCCCTGTCACTGGAACCTGGAGGGATAAACAACAACAATATCAGCCCTGTCACTGGAACCTGGTGAGATAAACAACAACAATATTAGCCCTGTCACTGGAACCTGGGATAAACAACAACAATATCAGCCCTGTCACTGGAACCTGGAGGGATAAACAACAACAATAGCAGACCTGTCACTGGAACCTGGAGGGATAAACAACAACAATATCAGCCCTGTCACTGGAACCTGGGATAAACAACAACAATATCAGCCCTGTCACTGGAACCTGGAGGGATAAACAACAACAATAGCAGACCTGTCACTGGAACCTGGAGGGATAAACAACAACAATATCAGCCCTGTCACTGGAACCTGGGATAAACAACAACAATATCAGCCCTGTCACTGGAACCTGGGATAAACAACAAAAATATCAGCCCTGTCACTGGAACCTGGGATAAACAACAACAATATCAGCCCTGTCACTGGAACCTGGGATAAACAACAACAATATCAGCCCTGTCACTGGAACCTGGGATAAACAACAACAATATCAGCCCTGTCACTGGAACCTGGAGGGATAAACAACAACAATAGCAGACCTGTCACTGGAACCTGGAGGAATAAACAACAACAATATCAGCCCTGTCACTGGAACCTGGTGAGATAAACAACAACAATATCAGACCTGTCACTGGAACCTGGAGGGATAAACAACAACAATATCAGCCCTGTCACTGGAACCTGGAGGGATAAACAACAACAATATCAGCCCTGTCACTGGAACCTGGTGAGATAAACAACAACAATATTAGCCCTGTCACTGGAACCTGGGATAAACAACAACAATATTAGCCCTGTCACTGGAACCTGGGATAAACAACAACAATATCAGCCCTGTCACAATATCAGCCCTGTCACTGGAACCTGGAGGGATAAACAACAACAATATCAGACCTGTCACTGGAACCTGGGATAAACAACAACAATATCAGCCCTGTCACTGGAACCTGGAGGGATAAACAACAACAATATCAGACCTGTCACTGGAACCTGGGATAAACAACAACAATATCAGACCTGTCACTGGAACCTGGGATAAACAACAACAATATTAGACCTGTCACTGGAACCTGGAGGGATAAACAACAACAATATCAGACCTGTCACTGGAACCTGGAGGGATAAACAACAACAATATCAGCCCTGTCACTGGAACCTGGAGGGATAAACAACAACAATATCAGCCCTGTCACTGGAACCTGGAGGGATAAACAACAACAATATCAGCCCTGTCACTGGAACCTGGTGAGATAAACAACAACAATATTAGCCCTGTCACTGGAACCTGGGATAAACAACAACAATATTAGCCCTGTCACTGGAACCTGGAGGGATAAACAACAACAATATCAGCCCTGTCACTGGAACCTGGAGGGATAAACAACAACAATATCAGCCCTGTCACTGGAACCTGGAGGGATAAACAACAACAATATCAGCCCTGTCACTGGAACCTGGTGAGATAAACAACAACAATATTAGCCCTGTCACTGGAACCTGGGATAAACAACAACAATATTAGCCCTGTCACTGGAACCTGGAGGGATAAACAACAACAATATCAGCCCTGTCACAATATCAGCCCTGTCACTGGAACCTGGAGGGATAAACAACAACAATATCAGACCTGTCACTGGAACCTGGGATAAACAACAACAATATCAGCCCTGTCACTGGAACCTGGAGGGATAAACAACAACAATATCAGACCTGTCACTGGAACCTGGGATAAACAACAACAATATCAGACCTGTCACTGGAACCTGGGATAAACAACAACAATATTAGACCTGTCACTGGAACCTGGAGGGATAAACAACAACAATATCAGCCCTGTCACTGGAACCTGGAGGGATAAACAACAACAATATCAGCCCTGTCACTGGAACCTGGGATAAACAACAACAACATCAGCCCTGTCACTGGAACCTGGGATAAACAACAACAATATCAGCCCTGTCACTGGAACCTGGAGGGATAAACAACAACAATATCAGCCCTGTCACTGGAACCTGGTGAGATAAACAACAACAATATCAGACCTGTCACTGGAACCTGGAGGGATAAACAACAACAATATCAGCCCTGTCACTGGAACCTGGAGGGATAAACAACAACAATATCAGCCCTGTCACTGGAACCTGGTGAGATAAACAACAACAATATTAGCCCTGTCACTGGAACCTGGGATAAACAACAACAATATTAGCCCTGTCACTGGAACCTGGAGGGATAAACAACAACAATATCAGCCCTGTCACTGGAACCTGGAGGGATAAACAACAACAATATCAGCCCTGTCACTGGAACCTGGAGGGATAAACAACAACAATATCAGCCCTGTCACTGGAACCTGGTGAGATAAACAACAACAATATTAGCCCTGTCACTGGAACCTGGGATAAACAACAACAATATTAGCCCTGTCACTGGAACCTGGAGGGATAAACAACAACAATATCAGCCCTGTCACAATATCAGCCCTGTCACTGGAACCTGGAGGGATAAACAACAACAATATCAGACCTGTCACTGGAACCTGGGATAAACAACAACAATATCAGCCCTGTCACTGGAACCTGGAGGGATAAACAACAACAATATCAGACCTGTCACTGGAACCTGGGATAAACAACAACAATATCAGACCTGTCACTGGAACCTGGGATAAACAACAACAATATTAGACCTGTCACTGGAACCTGGAGGGATAAACAACAACAATATCAGCCCTGTCACTGGAACCTGGAGGGATAAACAACAACAATATCAGCCCTGTCACTGGAACCTGGGATAAACAACAACAACATCAGCCCTGTCACTGGAACCTGGGATAAACAACAACAATATCAGCCCTGTCACTGGAACCTGGAGGGATAAACAACAACAATATCAGCCCTGTCACTGGAACCTGGTGAGATAAACAACAACAATATCAGACCTGTCACTGGAACCTGGTGAGATAAACAACAACAATATCAGCCCTGTCACTGGAACCTGTGATAAACAACAACAATATCAGCCCTGTCACTGGAACCTGGTGAGATAAACAACAACAATATCAGCCCTGTCACTGGAACCTGGGATAAACAACAACAATATCAGCCCTGTCACTGGAACCTGGGATAAACAACAACAATATCAGCCCTGTCACTGGAACCTGGGATAAACAACAACAATATCAGCCCTGTCACTGGAACCTGGGATAAACAACAACAATATCAGCCCTGTCACTGGAACCTGGGATAAACAACAACAATATCAGCCCTGTCACTGGAACCTGGAGGGATAAACAACAACAATAGCAGACCTGTCACTGGAACCTGGAGGGATAAACAACAACAATATCAGCCCTGTCACTGGAACCTGGGATAAACAACAACAATATCAGCCCTGTCACTGGAACCTGGGATAAACAACAACAATATCAGCCCTGTCACTGGAACCTGGGATAAACAACAACAATATCAGCCCTGTCACTGGAACCTGGGATAAACAACAACAATATCAGCCCTGTCACTGGAACCTGGAGGGATAAACAACAACAATAGCAGACCTGTCACTGGAACCTGGAGGGATAAACAACAACAATATCAGCCCTGTCACTGGAACCTGGTGAGATAAACAACAACAATATCAGACCTGTCACTGGAACCTGGAGGGATAAACAACAACAATATCAGCCCTGTCACTGGAACCTGGAGGGATAAACAACAACAATATCAGCCCTGTCACTGGAACCTGGTGAGATAAACAACAACAATATTAGCCCTGTCACTGGAACCTGGGATAACCAACAACAATATTAGCCCTGTCACTGGAACCTGGAGGGATAAACAACAACAATATCAGCCCTGTCACTGGAACCTGGAAGGATAAACAACAACAATATCAGACCTGTCACTGGAACCTGGGATAAACAACAACAATATCAGCCCTGTCACTGGAACCTGGAGGGATAAACAACAACAATATCAGACCTGTCACTGGAACCTGGGATAAACAACAACAATATCAGACCTGTCACTGGAACCTGGGATAAACAACAACAATATTAGACCTGTCACTGGAACCTGGAGGGATAAACAACAACAATATCAGCCCTGTCACTGGAACCTGGAGGGATAAACAACAACAATATCAGCCCTGTCACTGGAACCTGGGATAAACAACAACAACATCAGCCCTGTCACTGGAACCTGGAGGGATAAACAACAACAATATCAGCCCTGTCACTGGAACCTGGAGGGATAAACAACAACAACATCAGCCCTGTCACTGGAACCTGGAGGGATAAACAACAACAATATCAGCCCTGTCACTGGAACCTGGGATAAACAACAACAATATTAGACCTGTCACTGGAACCTGGTGAGATAAACAACAACAACATCAGCCCTGTCACTGGAATCTGGAGGGATAAACAACAACAATATTAGACCTGTCACTGGAACCTGGAGGGATAAACAACAACAATATCAGACCTGTCACTGGAACCTGGAGGGATAAACAACAACAATATCAGCCCTGTCACTGGAACCTGGAGGGATAAACAACAACAATATCAGCCCTGTCACTGGAACCTGGGATAAACAACAACAATATCAGCCCTGTCACTGGAACCTGGGATAAACAACAACAATATCAGCCCTGTCACTGGAACCTGGGATAAACAACAACAATATCAGCCCTGTCACTGGGACCTGGGATAAACAACAACAATATCAGACCTGTCACTGGAACCTGGAGGGATAAACAACAACAATATCAGCCCTGTCACTGGAACCTGGAGGGATAAACAACAACAATATTAGACCTGTCACTGGAACCTGGTGAGATAAACAACAACAACATCAGCCCTGTCACTGGAACCTGGAGGGATAAACAACAACAACATCAGCCCTGTCACTGGAACCTGGAGGGATAAACAACAACAATATCAGCCCTGTCACTGGAACCTGGAGGGATAAACAACAACAATATCAGCCCTGTCACTGGAACCTGGTGAGATAAACAACAACAATATCAGCCCTGTCACTGGAACCTGGGATAAACAACAACAATATCAGCCCTGTCACTGGAACCTGGGATAATCAACAACAATATCAGCCCTGTCACTGGAACCTGGTGAGATAAACAACAACAATATCAGCCCTGTCACTGGAACCTGGGATAAACAACAACAATATCAGCCCTGTCACTGGAACCTGGGATAAACAACAACAATATCAGACCTGTCACTGGAACCTGGAGGGATAAACAACAACAATATCAGCCCTGTCACTGGAACCTGGTGAGATAAACAACAACAACATCAGCCCTGTCACTGGAACCTGGAGGGATAAACAACAACAACATCAGCCCTGTCACTGGAACCTGGAGGGATAAACAACAACAATATCAGCCCTGTCACTGGAACCTGGGATAAACAACAACAATATCAGACCTGTCACTGGAACCTGGGATAAACAACAACAATATCAGCCCTGTCACTGGAACCTGGGATAAACAACAACAATATCAGCCCTGTCACTGGAACCTGGGATAAACAACAACAATATCAGCCCTGTCACTGGAACCTGGGATAAACAACAACACTATCAGCCCTGTCACTGGAACCTGGGATAAACAACAACAATATCAGACCTGTCACTGGAACCTGGAGGGATAAACAACAACAATATCAGCCCTGTCACTGGAACCTGGAGGGATAAACAACAACAATATTAGACCTGTCACTGGAACCTGGTGAGATAAACAACAACAACATCAGCCCTGTCACTGGAACCTGGAGGGATAAACAACAACAACATCAGCCCTGTCACTGGAACCTGGAGGGATAAACAACAACAATATCAGACCTGTCACTGGAACCTGGAGGGATAAACAACAACAATATCAGCCCTGTCACTGGAACCTGGAGGGATAAACAACAACAATATCAGCCCTGTCACTGGAACCTGGGATAAACAACAACAATATCAGCCCTGTCACTGGAACCTGGAGGGATAAACAACAACAATATCAGACCTGTCACTGGAACCTGGGATAAACAACAACAATATCAGACCTGTCACTGGAACCTGGGATAAACAACAACAATATCAGCCCTGTCACTGGAACCTGGAGGGATAAACAACAACAATATCAGACCTGTCACTGGAACCTGGGATAAACAACAACAATATCAGACCTGTCACTGGAACCTGGGATAAACAACAACAATATTAGACCTGTCACTGGAACCTGGAGGGATAAACAACAACAATATCAGCCCTGTCACTGGAACCTGGAGGGATAAACAACAACAATATCAGCCCTGTCACTGGAACCTGGGATAAACAACAACAACATCAGCCCTGTCACTGGAACCTGGAGGGATAAACAACAACAACATCAGCCCTGTCACTGGAACCTGGAGGGATAAACAACAACAACATCAGCCCTGTCACTGGAACCTGGAGGGATAAACAACAACAATATCAGACCTGTCACTGGAACCTGGAGGGATAAACAACAACAATATCAGCCCTGTCACTGGAACCTGGAGGGATAAACAACAACAATATCAGCCCTGTCACTGGAACCTGGGATAAACAACAACAATATCAGCCCTGTCACTGGAACCTGGAGGGATAAACAACAACAATATCAGACCTGTCACTGGAACCTGGGATAAACAACAACAATATCAGACCTGTCACTGGAACCTGGGATAAACAACAACAATATCAGCCCTGTCACTGGAACCTGGAGGGATAAACAACAACAATATCAGACCTGTCACTGGAACCTGGGATAAACAACAACAATATTAGACCTGTCACTGGAACCTGGAGGGATAAACAACAACAATATCAGCCCTGTCACTGGAACCTGGAGGGATAAACAACAACAATATCAGCCCTGTCACTGGAACCTGGGATAAACAACAACAATATCAGCCCTGTCACTGGAACCTGGGATAAACAACAACAATATCAGCCCTGTCACTGGAACCTGGAGGGATAAACAACAACAATATCAGCCCTGTCACTGGAACCTGGTGAGATAAACAACAACAATATCAGCCCTGTCACTGGAACCTGGGATAAACAACAACAATATCAACCCTGTCACTGGAACCTGGGATAAACAACAACAATATCAGCCCTGTCACTGGAACCTGGTGAGATAAACAACAACAATATCAGCCCTGTCACTGGAACCTGGGATAAACAACAACAATATCAGCCCTGTCACTGGAACCTGGGATAAACAACAACAATATCAGACCTGTCACTGGAACCTGGAGGGATAAACAACAACAATATCAGCCCTGTCACTGGAACCTGGTGAGATAAACAACAACAATATCAGACCTGTCACTGGAACCTGGGATAAACAACAACAATATCAGCCCTGTCACTGGAACCTGGGATAAACAACAACAATATCAGCCCTGTCACTGGAACCTGGGATAAACAACAACAATATCAGCCCTGTCACTGGAACCTGGGATAAACAACAACAATATCAGCCCTGTCACTGGAACCTGGGATAAACAACAACAATATCAGACCTGTCACTGGAACCTGGGATAAACAACAACAATATTAGACCTGTCACTGGAACCTGGAGGGATAAACAACAACAATATCAGCCCTGTCACTGGAACCTGGAGGGATAAACAACAACAATATCAGCCCTGTCAC
This sequence comes from Salvelinus alpinus, assembly GCF_045679555.1. Lineage (NCBI taxonomy): Eukaryota > Metazoa > Chordata > Actinopteri > Salmoniformes > Salmonidae > Salvelinus > Salvelinus alpinus. The sequence continues at coordinate 101,310,335 of NC_092089.1, read as the reverse complement.
TGGAACCTGGTGAGATAAACAACAACAATATTAGCCCTGTCACTGGAACCTGGGATAAACAACAACAATATTAGCCCTGTCACTGGAACCTGGAGGGATAAACAACAACAATATCAGCCCTGTCACTGGAACCTGGAGGGATAAACAACAACAATATCAGACCTGTCACTGGAACCTGGGATAAACAACAACAATATCAGCCCTGTCACTGGAACCTGGAGGGATAAACAACAACAATATCAGACCTGTCACTGGAACCTGGGATAAACAACAACAATATCAGACCTGTCACTGGAACCTGGGATAAACAACAACAATATTAGACCTGTCACTGGAACCTGGAGGGATAAACAACAACAATATCAGCCCTGTCACTGGAACCTGGAGGGATAAACAACAACAATATCAGCCCTGTCACTGGAACCTGGGATAAACAACAACAACATCAGCCCTGTCACTGGAACCTGGAGGGATAAACAACAACAATATCAGCCCTGTCACTGGAACCTGGAGGGATAAACAACAACAACATCAGCCCTGTCACTGGAACCTGGAGTGATAAACAACAACAATATCAGCCCTGTCACTGGAACCTGGGATAAACAACAACAATATTAGACCTGTCACTGGAACCTGGTGAGATAAACAACAACAACATCAGCCCTGTCACTGGAATCTGGAGGGATAAACAACAACAATATTAGACCTGTCACTGGAACCTGGAGGGATAAACAACAACAATATCAGACCTGTCACTGGAACCTGGAGGGATAAACAACAACAATATCAGCCCTGTCACTGGAACCTGGAGGGATAAACAACAACAATATCAGCCCTGTCACTGGAACCTGGAGGGATAAACAACAACAATATCAGCCCTGTCACTGGAACCTGGGATAAACAACAACAATATCAGCCCTGTCACTGGAACCTGGGATAAACAACAACAATATCAGCCCTGTCACTGGAACCTGGGATAAACAACAACAATATCAGACCTGTCACTGGAACCTGGAGGGATAAACAACAACAATATCAGCCCTGTCACTGGAACCTGGAGGGATAAACAACAACAATATTAGACCTGTCACTGGAACCTGGTGAGATAAACAACAACAACATCAGCCCTGTCACTGGAACCTGGAGGGATAAACAACAACAACATCAGCCCTGTCACTGGAACCTGGAGGGATAAACAACAACAATATCAGCCCTGTCACTGGAACCTGGAGGGATAAACAACAACAATATCAGCCCTGTCACTGGAACCTGGTGAGATAAACAACAACAATATCAGCCCTGTCACTGGAACCTGGGATAAACAACAACAATATCAGCCCTGTCACTGGAACCTGGGATAAACAACAACAATATCAGCCCTGTCACTGGAACCTGGTGAGATAAACAACAACAATATCAGCCCTGTCACTGGAACCTGGGATAAACAACAACAATATCAGCCCTGTCACTGGAACCTGGGATAAACAACAACAATATCAGACCTGTCACTGGAACCTGGAGGGATAAACAACAACAATATCAGCCCTGTCACTGGAACCTGGAGGGATAAACAACAACAATATCAGCCCTGTCACTGGAACCTGGTGAGATAAACAACAACAATATCAGACCTGTCACTGGAACCTGGGATAAACAACAACAATATCAGCCCTGTCACTGGAACCTGGGATAAACAACAACAATATCAGCCCTGTCACTGGAACCTGGGATAAACAACAACAATATCAGCCCTGTCACTGGAACCTGGGATAAACAACAACAATATCAGCCCTGTCACTGGAACCTGGGATAAACAACAACAATATCAGACCTGTCACTGGAACCTGGAGGGATAAACAACAACAATATCAGCCCTGTCACTGGAACCTGGAGGGATAAACAACAACAATATTAGACCTGTCACTGGAACCTGGTGAGATAAACAACAACAACATCAGCCCTGTCACTGGAACCTGGAGGGATAAACAACAACAACATCAGCCCTGTCACTGGAACCTGGAGGGATAAACAACAACAATATCAGACCTGTCACTGGAACCTGGAGGGATAAACAACAACAATATCAGCCCTGTCACTGGAACCTGGAGGGATAAACAACAACAATATCAGCCCTGTCACTGGAACCTGGGATAAACAACAACAATATCAGCCCTGTCACTGGAACCTGGAGGGATAAACAACAACAATATCAGACCTGTCACTGGAACCTGGGATAAACAACAACAATATCAGACCTGTCACTGGAACCTGGGATAAACAACAACAATATCAGCCCTGTCACTGGAACCTGGAGGGATAAACAACAACAATATCAGACCTGTCACTGGAACCTGGGATAAACAACAACAATATCAGACCTGTCACTGGAACCTGGGATAAACAACAACAATATTAGACCTGTCACTGGAACCTGGAGGGATAAACAACAACAATATCAGCCCTGTCACTGGAACCTGGAGGGATAAACAACAACAATATCAGCCCTGTCACTGGAACCTGGGATAAACAACAACAACATCAGCCCTGTCACTGGAACCTGGAGGGATAAACAACAACAACATCAGCCCTGTCACTGGAACCTGGAGGGATAAACAACAACAATATCAGCCCTGTCACTGGAACCTGGGATAAACAACAACAATATTAGACCTGTCACTGGAACCTGGGATAAACAACAACAATATTAGACCTGTCACTGGAACCTGGTGAGATAAACAACAACAACATCAGCCCTGTCACTGGAATCTGGAGGGATAAACAACAACAATATTAGACCTGTCACTGGAACCTGGAGGGATAAACAACAACAATATCAGCCCTGTCACTGGAACCTGGAGGGATAAACAACAACAATATCAGCCCTGTCACTGGAACCTGGGATAAACAACAACAATATCAGCCCTGTCACTGGAACCTGGGATAAACAACAACAATATCAGCCCTGTCACTGGAACCTGGAGGGATAAACAACAACAATATCAGCCCTGTCACTGGAACCTGGTGAGATAAACAACAACAATATCAGCCCTGTCACTGGAACCTGGGATAAACAACAACAATATCAACCCTGTCACTGGAACCTGGGATAAACAACAACAATATCAGCCCTGTCACTGGAACCTGGTGAGATAAACAACAACAATATCAGCCCTGTCACTGGAACCTGGGATAAACAACAACAATATCAGCCCTGTCACTGGAACCTGGGATAAACAACAACAATATCAGACCTGTCACTGGAACCTGGAGGGATAAACAACAACAATATCAGCCCTGTCACTGGAACCTGGTGAGATAAACAACAACAATATCAGACCTGTCACTGGAACCTGGGATAAACAACAACAATATCAGCCCTGTCACTGGAACCTGGGATAAACAACAACAATATCAGCCCTGTCACTGGAACCTGGGATAAACAACAACAATATCAGCCCTGTCACTGGAACCTGGGATAAACAACAACAATATCAGACCTGTCACTGGAACCTGGAGGGATAAACAACAACAATATCAGCCCTGTCACTGGAACCTGGAGGGATAAACAACAACAATATTAGACCTGTCACTGGAACCTGGTGAGATAAACAACAACAACATCAGCCCTGTCACTGGAACCTGGAGGGATAAACAACAACAACATCAGCCCTGTCACTGGAACCTGGAGGGATAAACAACAACAATATCAGCCCTGTCACTGGAACCTGGAGGGATAAACAACAACAATATCAGACCTGTCACTGGAACCTGGAGGGATAAACAACAACAATATCAGCCCTGTCACTGGAACCTGGGATAAACAACAACAATATCAGCCCTGTCACTGGAACCTGGAGGGATAAACAACAACAATATCAGCCCTGTCACTGGAACCTGGGATAAACAACAACAATATCAGCCCTGTCACTGGAACCTGGAGGGATAAACAACAACAACATCAGCCCTGTCACTGGAACCTGGAGGGATAAACAACAACAATATCAGCCCTGTCACTGGAACCTGGGATAAACAACAACAATATCAGACCTGTCACTGGAACCTGGAGGGATAAACAACAACAATATCAGCCCTGTCACTGGAACCTGGAGGGATAAACAACAACAATATCAGCCCTGTCACTGGAACCTGGAGGGATAAACAACAACAACATCAGCCCTGTCACTGGAACCTGGAGGGATAAACAACAACAATATTAGACCTGTCACTGGAACCTGGAGGGATAAACAACAACAATATCAGCCCTGTCACTGGAACCTGGAGGGATAAACAACAACAACATCAGCCCTGTCACTGGAACCTGGAGGGATAAACAACAACAATATCAGCCCTGTCACTGGAACCTGGAGGGATAAACAACAACAATATCAGACCTGTCACTGGAACCTGGAGGGATAAACAACAACAATATCAGACCTGTCACTGGAACCTGGAAGGATAAACAACAACAATATCAGCCCTGTCACTGGAACCTGGGATAAACAACAACAATATCAGCCCTGTCACTGGAACCTGGAGGGATAAACAACAACAATATCAGCCCTGTCACTGGAACCTGGAGGGATAAACAACAACAATATCAGACCTGTCACTGGAACCTGGAGGGATAAACAACAACAATATCAGACCTGTCACTGGAACCTGGAGGGATAAACAACAACAATATCAGACCTGTCACTGGAACCTGGAGGGATAAACAACAACAATATCAGACCTGTCACTGGAACCTGGAAGGATAAACAACAACAATATCAGACCTGTCACTGGAACCTGGGATAAACAACAACAATATCAGCCCTGTCACTGGAACCTGGCGGGATAAACAACAATAACCTGAATCATTAATCACCAGCTAGCCCACTGAACAATAACCTGAATCATTTATCACCAGCTAGCCCACTGAATAATAACCTGAACCATTTATCACCAGCTAGCCCACTGAATAATAACCTGAACCATTTATCACCAGCTAGCCCACTGAACAATAACCTGAATCATGTATCACCAGCTAGCACACTGAACAATACCCTGAATCATTAATCACCAGCTAGCGCACTGAACAATAACCTGAATCATTTATCACTGCATATGTCTTTTGAATTTCATTAAGCGTTTCGCTGGACCCGCTATAACATCTGCTAAACTGTGTATGCGACCAATAAACTTATATAAAGATTTTTTTATGTCAATCAATCAGATGTATTTATAAAGCCCTTTTTACATCAGCCGATGTCACAAAGTGCTGTACAGACAAACAGAAGGAAGCAGAGAATAAGATTAGAGAGGAAAATAGAAGGAAGCTTTTGTTGGAGACAGATGAAGGTGTGGACGCAGGTGTGTGTGTGTGTGTGTGTGTGTGTGTGTGTGTGTGTGTGTGTGTGTGTGTGTGTGTGTGTGTGTGTGTGTGTGTGTGTGTGTGTGTGTGTGTGTGTGTGTGTGTATCTGAAGGCTCTGTTTGTGTGTGTGTGTGTGTGTGTGTGTGTGTGTGTGTCTGAAGGCTCTGTGTGTGTGTGTGTGTGTGTCTGAAGGCTGTGTGTGTGTCTGTGTGTGTGTGTTCCTCACCCAGCACTGTGACGGCAGCGGAGGAGTGTACGCAGCCTCTCTGATTACAGGCGGTGCAGGTGTAGAGACCGGCGTCCTCTTCACTGACACGCTGGATACTCAAAGTCCTGTTAGCGTCCTGTAGCTGCAGTCCTACACACACACACACACACACACTTAATCTTGTGGGGATACACAATTCAGTCCCATTCAAAATCAAATGTTTCCTAACCCCTAAACCTAACCTGTACTCTTACCCTAACCTTAACCTTTAACCCTAACCTGTACTCTTACCCTAACCTGTACTCTTACCCTAACCTTAACCTTTAACCCTAACCCGTACTCTTACCCTAACCTTAATTCTAACCTAAACATCCTACAAATAGAATTTGACCTTGTGGGGACCAACAAAATGTCCCCAGCTGGTCAAGTGGTTGTTTGTTTAATATTCTTTTGAGGACTTCTGGTCCCCACAAGAATAGTTAAACACACACACACACACACACACACACACACACACACACACACACACACACACACACACACACACACACACACACACACACACACACACACACACACACACACACACACACACACACACACACACACACACACACACACACACACACACACACACACACACACACACACACACACACACACACCAGTCAATCACAGACACAAAAACACGCACGTAGGCATGCGCTTGCGCTCACACACCACTCTGATAAAACAAACACACTCACACACACACCCAACTAGTCTTGCTTGTCTGCTAACCTGACAGCTACTCAGATTGATCCTCCTGTCAGCCCAGCCAATCCTCCCCCCCCCTCCGCCCTCCCGCTCTCCCTCCCTCCCTCTCTTTCGTCTACCTCTCTATCAATCCATCTATCATTCTCTCCACATTTCATGTATTTAATGTCTCCAAAGTGATAAGTCCCAGCTGTCTGTAGTCCTGCCAAACTGTCACTCAATCTAACCCCCTCCTTGACCTCTAATACCTCAGAGACACACTGTGGAAGCTGATGACTCACGTCTTCAGACTCACGTCTTCAGCTACAGGTGTGTGTGTACACCAGCTGATGTTAGCTTATCCTGTGGGAGATGGCACGGCATATACGGTGTGTGTGTCTGTGTGTGTGCATGTGTCTGTGTGTCTTTGTGTGCTTCCCTTTGTGTGTGTGTGTGTACTTACCCGACATTTGGTGCAGGGGCTGGTTGTCTTTGAACCAGGAGAGGTGTGGTGAAGGAGTTCCCACTACATCACACTCCATCAGGAAAGACTCACTGACGTTCAATGTTTGATTGGTCGGGTTGTGTCTGTACCAGGGGGCTTCTAGAGCTGGGAGGGGGGGGGGGGGGGGAAGAGAGAGAGAGAGTGTGAGAGTTTTGTACTCTTTATGGACTCAAATGGGAAATATATACAAGTAAATAAACTTTTTCCCCAAACACAGTGTGTCTAAACTCTGGTGTCCAAACACCCAGTGCGCTCTAGACCTTCTGTCTGAGGATCAACTAGGTTCACCCAGGCACATAATAATACACACAGGCACAAACGACCTGAGAAAAAAGCAGGAAAGGGTGGCCACAGTACTGAAGGGAGGGATTGAAAAAGCTTCTTCTACTTACCCCAACGCACAAGTGGTTATTTCCACCCTGCTACCACGATAAGACTCCCACCCTGCTACCACGATAAGACTCCCACCCCGCTACCACGATAAGACTCCCACCCCGCTATCACGATAAGACTCCCACCCCGTTACCACGATAAGACTCCCACCCCGCTATCACGATAAGACTCCCACCCCGTTACCACGATAAGACTCCCACCCCGCTGCCACGATAAGACTCCCACCCTGCTACCACGATAAGACTCCCACCCTGCTACCACGATAAGACTCCCACCCCGCTATCACGATAAGACTCCCACCCCGTTACCACGATAAGACTCCCACCCCGCTGCCACGATAAGACTCCCACCCTGCTGCCACGATAAGACGCCCACCCCGCTGCCACGATAAGACTCCCACCCCGATCTCACGATAAGACTCCCACCCCGTTACCACGATAAGACTCCCACCCTGCTACCACGATAAGACTCCCACCCTGCTACCACGATAAGACTCCCACCCTGCTGCCACGATAAGACTCCCACCCTGCTGCCACGATAAGACTCCCACCCTGCTGCCACGATAAGACTCCCACCCTGCTGCCACGATAAGACTCCCACCCTGCTGCCACGATAAGACTCACACGATAAGACTCCCACCCTGCTACCACGATAAGACTCCCACCCTGCTATCACGATAAGACTCCCACCCTGCTACCACGATAAGACTCACACGATAAGACTCCCACCCTGCTACCACGATAAGACTCCCACCCTGCTATCACGATAAGACTCCCACGCTGCTACCACGATAAGACTCCCACCATGCTATCACGATAAGACTCCCACCCCGTTACCACGATAAGACTCCCACCCTGCTACCACGATAAGACTCCCACCCTGCTGCCACGATAAGACTCCCACCCTGCTGCCACGATAAGACTCCCACCCTGCTGCCACGATAAGACTCCCACCCTGCTGCCACGATAAGACTCACACGATAAGACTCCCACCCTGCTACCACGATAAGACTCCCACCCTGCTATCACGATAAGACTCCCACCCTGCTACCACGATAAGACTCACACGATAAGACTCCCACCCTGCTACCACGATAAGACTCCCACCCTGCTATCACGATAAGACTCCCACGCTGCTACCACGATAAGACTCCCACCATGCTATCACGATAAGACTCCCACCCCGTTACCATGATAAGACTCCCACCCTGCTACCACGATAAGACTCCCACCCTGCTGCCACGATAAGACTCCCACCCTGCTGCCACGATAAGACTCCCACCCTGCTGCCACGATAAGACTCCCACCCTGCTGCCACGATAAGACTCACACGATAAGACTCCCACCCTGCTACCACGATAAGACTCCCACCCTGCTATCACGATAAGACTCACACGATAAGACTCCCACCCTGCTACCACGATAAGACTCCCACCCTGCTATCACGATAAGACTCCCACGCTGCTACCACGATAAGACTCCCACCATGCTACCACGATAAGACTCCCACCCTGCTACCACGATAAGACTCCCACCATGCTACCACGATAAGACTCCCACCCTGCTACCACGATAAGACTCCCACCCTGCTGCCACGATAAGACTCCCACCCTGCTGCCACGATAAGACTCCCACCCGTCCTATGGACAGATACTCCAATCTCCGCTGTGGAGCTTTGCAGCTCCTTCAGGGTTATCTTTGGTCTCTTTGTTGCCTCTCTGATTAATGCTCTCCTTGCCCGGTCCCTGAGGTTTGGTGGGCTGCCCTCTCTTGGCAGGTTTGTTGTGGTGCCATATTCTTTCCATTTTTTAACAATGGATTTAATGGTGCTCTGTGGGATGTTCAAAGTTTCAGATATTTTTTTCTAACCCAACCCTGATCTGTACTGTACACCATGAAGAGCTCCTTGCTCTTCATGGTGAAGCTTGCTTGGTGGTGCCACTTGCTTGGTGGTGCCCCTTGCTTGGTGGTGCCCCTTGCTTGGTGGTGCCCCTTGCTTGGTGGTGCCCCTTGCTTGGTGGTGCCCCTTGCTTGGTGGTGTTGCAAACTCTGGGGCCTTTTAGAACAGGTGTATATAAACAGAGATCGTGTGACAGACCATGTGACACTTAGATTGCACACAGGTGGAGAAGGTGAACACATACATAAACGAATTGGCGAAAGCACTAGACTAGTCTGCAGCACCCGGCCTCACCCTACTAGAATCTGAAGTCAAATGTATACTGTTTGCTGATGATCTGGTGCTTCTGTCCACAACCAAGGACGGCCTACAGCAGCACCTAGATATTCTGCACAGATTCTGCCAGACCTGGACCCTGACAGTAAATCTCAGTAAGACAAAAATAATGGTGTTCCAAAAAAGGTCCAGTTGCCAGGACCACAAATACCAATTCCATCTAGACACCGTTGCCCTAGAACACACAAAAAACTATACGTACCTCGGCCTAAACATCAGCACCACAGGTAACTTCCACAAAGCTGTGAACGATCTGAGAGACAATGCCATCAAAAGGAACATAAAATTCGACATACCTATTAGGATCTGGCAAAAAATACTTGAATTTGTTATATAACCCATTGCCCTTTATGGTTGTGAGGTCTGGGGTCCGCTCACCAACCAAGAATTCACAAAATGGGACAAAAACCAAATTGAGACTCTGCATTCAGAATTCTGCAAAAATATCCTAAAACAACAAATAATGAATGCAGAGCAGAAATAGGCCGATACCCACTAATGATCAAAATCCAGAAAAGAGCCGTTAAATTCTACAACCACTTAAAAGAAAGCGATTAACAAACCTTCCATAACAAATCCATCACCTACAGCGAGATGAACCTGGAGAACCGTGTCCCCTTAACAAGCTGGTCCTGGGGCTCTGTTCACAAACACATCCCACAGAGCCCCTGGACAGTAACACAATTAGACCCAAACAAATCATGAGAAAACAAAAAGATAATTACTTGACACATTGGAAAGAAAGAATTTACAAAAAAAACTGAGCAAACTAGAATCACTTCAAAGGCAGTTATACTCAATGACCTAATCACTGATCATAATCTTGATGTGATTGGCCTGACTGAAACATGGCTTAAGCCTGATAAATTTACTGTGTTAAATGAGGCCTCACCTCCTGGTTACACTAGTGACCATATCCCCCACGCATCCCGCAAAGGCGGAGGTGTTGCTAACATTTACGATAGCAAATTTCAATTTACACAAAAAAAAAAGACGTTTTCGTCTTTTGAGCTTCTAGTCATGAAATCTATGCAGCCTACTCATTCACTTTTTATAGCTACTCTTTACAGGCCTCCTGGGCCATATACAGCGTTCCTCACTGAGTTCCCTGAATTCCTATCGGACCTTGGAGTCATAGCAGATAATATTCTAATTTTTGGTGAATTTAATATTCACATGGAAAAGTCCACAGACCCACTCCAAAAGGCTTTCGGAGCCATCATCGACTCAGTGGGTTTTGTCCAACATGTCTCTGGACCTACTCACTGCCACAGTCATACTCTGGACCTAGTTTTGTCCCGTAGAATAAATGTTGTGGATCTAAATGTTTTTCCTCATAATCTTGGACTATCGGACCACCATTTTATTACGTTTGCAATCGCAACAAATAATCTGCTCAGACCCCAACCAAGGAGCATCAAAAGTCGTGCTATAAATTCTCAGACAACACAAAGATTCCTTGATGCCCTTCCAGACTGCTTCTGCCTACCCAAGGACGTCAGAGGACAAAAATCAGTTAACCACCTAACTGAGGAACTCAATTTAACCTTGCGCAATACCCTAGATGCAGTTGCACCCCTAAACTAAAAACATTTGTCATAAGAAACTAGCTCCCTGGTATACAGAAAATACGCAAGCTCTGAAGCAAGCTTCCAGAAAATTGGAACGGAAATAGCGCCACACCAAACTGGAAGTCTTCTGACTAGCTTGGAAAGACAGTACCGTGCAGTATCGAAGAGCCCTCACTGCTGCTCGATCATCCTACTTTTCCAACTTAATTGAGGAAAATAAAAACAATCCAACATTTATTTTTGATACTGTTGCAAAGCTAACTAAAAAGCAGCATTCCCCAAGTGAGGATGGCTTTCACTTCAGCAGTAATAAATTCATGAACTTCTTTGAGGAAAAGATCATGATCATTAGAAAGCAAATTACGGACTCCTCTTTAAATCTGCATATTTCTCCAAAGCTCAGTTGTCCTGAGTCTGCACAACTCTGCCAGGACCTAGGATCAAGAGAGATAATCAAGTGTTTTAGTAGTATATCTCTTGACATAATTATGAAAATAATCATGGCCTCTAAACCTTCAAGCTGCATACTGGAGCCTATTCCAACTAAACTACTTAAAGCTGCTTCATGTGCTTGGCCCTCCTATGTTGAACATAATAAACGGCTCTCTATCCACCGGATGTGTACCAAACTCACTAAAAGTGGCAGTAATAAAGCCTCTCTTGAAAAAGCCAAAGCTTGACCCAGAAAATATAAAAAACTATCGGCCTATATCGAATCTTCCATTCCTCTCAATTTTTTTTGAAAAAGCTGTTGCGCAGCAACTCACTGCCTTCCTGAAGACAAACAATGTATACGAAATGCTTCAGTCTGCTTTTAGACCCCATCATAGCACTGAGACTGCACTTGTGAAGGTGGTAAATTACCTTTTAATGGCGTCAGACCGAGGCTCTGCATCTGTCCTCGTGCTCCTAGACCTTAGTGCTGCCTTTGATACCATCGATCACCACATTCTTTTGGATAGATTGGAAACCCAAATTGGTCTATACGGACAAGTTCTGGCCTGGTTTAGATCTTATCTGTCAGAAAGATATCAGTTTGTCTCTGTGAATGGTTTGTCCTCTGACAAATCAACTACACATTTCGGTGTATTTTACCTTTTGGTTATGTCATTCGGAAACATAATGTTAATTTTCACTGCTATGCAGACGATACACAGCTGTACATTTCAATGAAACATGGTGAAGCCCCAAAATTGCCCTCGCTAGAAGCCTGTGTTTCAGACATAAGGAAGTGGATGGCTGAAAACGTTCTACTTTTAAAATCGGACAAAACAGAGATGCTTGTTCTAGGTCTCAAGAAACAAAGAGATCTTTTGTTGAATCTGATAATTAATCTTGATGGTTGTACAGTCGTCTCAAATAAAACTGTGAAGGACCTCGGCGTTACTCTGGACCCTGATCTCTCTTTTGACGAACATATCAAGACTGTTTCAAGGACAGCTTTTTTCCATCTACGTAACATTGCAAAAATCAGAAATGTTCTGTCCAAAAATGATGCAGAAAAATTAATCCATGCTTTTGTTACTTCTAGGTTAGACTACTGCAATGCTCTACTTTCCGGCTACCCGGATAAAGCACTAAATAAACTTCAGTTAGTGCTAAATACGGCTGCTAGAATCCTGACTAGAATCAAAATATTTGATAATATTACTCCAGTGCTAGCCTCCCTACACTGGCTTCCTGTTAAGGCAAGGGCTGCTTTCAAGGTTTTACTGTTAACCTATAAAGCGTTACATGGGCTTGCTCCTACCTATCTTTCCGAGTTGGTCCTGCCGTACATACCTACACGTACGCTACGGTCACAAGATGCAGGCCTCCTTACTGACCCTAGAATTTCTAAGCAAACAGCTGGAGGCAGGGCTTTCTCCTATAGATCTCCATTTTTATGGAATGGTCTACCTACCCTTGTGAGAGACGCAGACTCGGTCTCAACCTTTAAGTCTTTACTGAAGACTTATCTCTTCAGTGGGTCATATGATTGAGTGTAGTCTGGTCCAGGAGTGTGAAGGTGAACGGAAAGGCTCTGGAGCAACGAACCGCCCTTGCTGTCTCTGCCTGGCCGGTTCCCCTCTCTCCACTGGGATTCTCTGCCTCTAACCCTATTACAGGGGCTGAGTCACTGGCTTACTGGTGCTCTTTCATGCCGTCCCTAGGAGGGGTGCGTCACTTGAGTGGGTTGAGTCACTGACGTGATCTTCCTGTCTGGGTTGGCGCCCCCCCTTGGGTTGTGCCGTGGCGGAGATCTTTGTGGGCTATACTCTGCCTTGTCTCAGGATGGTAAGTTGGTGGTTGAAGATATCCCTCTAGTGGTGTGGGGGCTGTGCTTTGGCAAAGTGGGTGGGGTTATATCCTTCCTGTTTGGCCCTGTCCGGGGGTATCATCGGATGGGGCCACAGTGTCTCCTGACCCCTCCTGTCTCAGCCTCCAGTATTTATGCTGCAGTAGTTTATGTGTCGGGGGGCTAGGGTCAGAGTACTTATCCTGTCTTATCCGGTGTCCTGTGTAAATTTAAGTATGCTCTCTCTAATTCTCTCTTTCTCTCTTTCTTTCTCTCTCTCGGGGGACATGAGCCCTAGGACCATGCCTCAGGACGACCTGGCATGATGACTCCTTCAACTGTTCTGCCTACGGCTATGGAACCCTGACCTGTTCACCGGACGTGCTACCTGTCCCAGACCTGCTGTTTTCAACTCTCTAGAGACCGCAGGAGCGGTAGAGATACTCTTAATGATCGGCTATGAAAAGCCAACACATTTACTCCTGAGGTGCTGACTTGTTTCACCCTCGACAACTACCGTGATTATTATTATTTGACCATGCTGGTCATTTATGAACATTTGAACATCTTGGCCATGTTCTGTTATAATCTCCACCCGGCCCAGCCAGAAGAGGCCTGGCCACCCCTTATAGCCTGGTTCCTCTCTAGGTTCCTTCCTAGGTTTTGGCCTTTCTAGGGAGTTTTTCCTAGCCACCGTGCTTCTACACCTGCATTGCTTGCTGTTTGGGGTTTTAGGCTGGGTTTCTGTACAGCACTTTGAGATATCAGCTGAAGGGCTATATAAATACATTTGATTTTAAATTTGATTTGAATGCTATTTGTCCCTAAACAGAGAGTACACAGTGGCAGAATACCGGACCACTGTAACTGACCAAAACTTAAGGAAAGCTTTGACTATGTACAGACTCAGTGAGCATAGCCTTGCTATTGAGAAAGGCCACCGTAGGCAGACTTGGCTCTCAAGAGAAGACAGGCTATGTGCACACTGCCCACAAAATAAGGTGGAAACTGAGCTGCACTTCCTAACCTCCTGCCAAATGTATGACCATATTAGAGACACATATTTCTCTCAGATTACACAGATCTACAAAGATTTCAAAAACAAATCCAATTTTGATAAACTCCCATATCTATTGGGTGAAATACCACAGTGTGCATCACAGCAGCAAGTTGTGTGACCTGTTGCCACAAGAAAAGGGCAACCAGTGAAGAACAAACTAAATTGTAAATACAACCCATATTCATGTTTATTTATTTTCCCTTTTGTACATCATTACAACGCTGTATATAGACATAATATGACATTTGAAATGTCTTTATTCTTTTGGAACTTCTTTGAGTGTGATGTTTACTGTTCATTTTATATTGTTTATTTCACTTTTGTTTATTATCTACTTCACTTGCTTTGGCAATGTTAACATATGTTTCCCATGTCAATAAAGCCCCTTAGAGAAAGAAATACATACATGCCATCATCTTATTCACACCTTTATGCCCTTTTAACAGATCCCATTATTCATGCAGAATTGACTGAAGGGCAAAGAGAACAAATCATGAGACTGATGTTGTGGTCTCTCAGGAGAGAGAGAAGGGCAGGAGGAGGGGGAGGGGGGGGGGGGGGGTAGGAAATTGAGAATTCCGTGTGACTGAGGTTAAAGGATCAGGACTGGACATGAATGAAGCATTAGTGTGTTAATGACTGGCCCTATCCTCTGAGGGACTAGTTTGTGTTTAAACCCTTCCTACTGAGGGACTAGTTTGTGTTTAAACCCTTCCTACCGAGGGACTAGTTTGTGTTTAAACCCTTCCTACTGAGGGACTAGTTTGTGTTTAAACCCTTCCTACTGAGGGACTAGTTTGTGTTTAAACCCTTCCTACTGAGGGACTAGTTTGTGTTTAAACCCTTCCTACTGAGGGACTAGTTTGTGTTTAAACCCTTCCTCTGAGGGACTAGTTTGTGTTTAAACCCTTCCTACTGAGGGACTAGTTTGTGTTTAAACCCTTCCTACTGAGGGACTAGTTTGTGTTTAAACCCTTCCTCTGAGGGACTAGTTTGTGTTTAAACCCTTCCTACTGAGGGACTAGTTTGTGTTTAAACCCTTCCTACTGAGGGACTAGTTTGTGTTTAAACCCTTCCTACTGAGGGACTAGTTTGTGTTTAAACCCTTCCTACTGAGGGACTAGTTTGTGTTTAAACCCTTCCCTCTGAGGGACTAGTTTGTGTTTAAACCCTTCCCTCTGAGGGACTAGTTTGTGTTTAAACCCTTCCTACTGAGGGACTAGTTTGTGTTTAAACCCTTCCCTCTGAGGGACTCTCTAGGGTATGTGGGGCGTCCCACCTGGCCAACATCCAGTGAGATTGCAGAGCGCCAAATTCAAATACAGAAATACTCCTTATAAAAATTCAGAAAACAAAACATATTTTACATAGGTTTAAAGATGAACTTCTTGTGAATCCAACCACGGTGTCAGATTTTAAAAATGCTTTACGGCGAAAGCATACCTTACGATTATTTGAGAACATAGCCCAGCAGACAAATCATTACAAACAGTAACCAGCCAAGTAGAAGAGTTACACAAGTCAGAAATAGAGATACAATTAATCACTTACCTTTGATGACCTTTATATGTGTCACGCCCTGATTTTAGTTATATTTGTTTTCTTAATTTTTTGGTCAGGTCAGGGTGTGACAAGGGTGGTTTGTTTAGTTTTTGTATTGTCTAGGGGTTTTTGTCTTGACTAGGGTTTTTGTTTATCTATGGGGATTTTGTATGGTCTAGGGGTAGGTAGGTTTATGGTGGCCTGAATTGGTTCCCAATCAGAGACAGCTGTTTCTCGTTGTCTCTGATTGGGGAGCCTATTTAGGTTGCCATTTTCCATGTTGGTTTTGTGGGTAGTTGTTTTCTGTTTTGTGTTGCTGCACCTTACAGGACTGTTGCGTTTTGTTCCACTTTGGTTTTTGTTTCAGTGTTCAGGTGATAATAAACATCATGAACACGTACCACTCTGTGCTTTGGTCTACTCCTTCTTCCTCAGATGAACATCGTGACAATATGGTTGCACTCAGAAGACATTCATTTACTCTATAAATGTTCCTTTTGTTCGATAAAGCCCCTCTTTATATCCAAAAACCTCAGTTTTGTTCGCGTTTTCTTCAGGTAATCCACAGGCTCAAACGCAGTCACAACAGGCAGACAAAAAATCCAAATTGTATCTGTAAAGTTCATAGAAACATGTCAAACGATGTTTATATTCAATCCTCAGGTTGTTTTTAGCCTAAATAATCGATAATATTTAAACCGGACAATAACTTCGTCAATATAAAAGGTTAACAAGAAAGGCACTCTCTCGGTCACGCGCATGAAAAAGCTCTGTGACACGGCAGGGTCCACTCATTCAGACTGCTCTTACTCCCTAATTTTTCAGAATATAAGCCTGAAACAATTTCTAAAGACTGTTGACATCTAGTGGAAGGCATAGAAACTGCAATTTGAGTCCTATGTCAATGGATACTGTAATGGCATTGAATAGAAAACTACAAAACCCCAAAATATCCTACTTCCTGAATGGATTTTTCTCAGGTTTTCGCCTGCCAAATCAGTTCTGTTATACTCACAAACACTATTTTAACAGTTTTGGAAACTTTAGAGTGTTTTCTATCCAAATCTGCCAGTTATATGCATATTATATCTTCTGGGCCCGAGTAGCAGGCAGTATTATATGGGCATGCTTTTCATCCAAAATTCCGAATGCTGTTCCCTACCCAAGAGAAGTTAAACCCTACAGCATCTTCGTCTCGGTCCTAACAACACCCATGCCAATATATCCTCCAAACACCGGCTTTTCGTGCATCTGTGTGTGTGGGTGTATGGTTACTGGAACCAATAAGGGTTCTTGGCTCTCCCCATAGCAGAACCCTTTGAGGAACCCTGTTTGGTTCCAGGTAGAACTATTTTGGGTTCCATGTGTCTCTCCCTCTCACCTTTAACCGATATGTATTTGCGTAGACAGTGTGTCTCTCCCTCTCACCTTTAACCGATATGTATTTGCATAGACAGTGTTTCTCTCCCCCTCACCTTTAACCGATATGTATTTGCGTAGACAGTGCTTCTCTTGGCTCCTCCTATTCTGAACCTCACAGACATAGTTCCCTTCGTCCTGTAGCGTGATGCTAGCTATAGTCATCTCCAGGACCCAGCTGTTAGACCGCTCCTGATAGGTCAGTTGTCCATCCAGGCGGTCAGCGTACAGGTGGACACTATGACAGTCCAGCTCCAGGGGTTTACCACTCTCATCCTGCAGCGCCGAGAGAGAGAGAGAGAGAGAGAGAGAGAGAGAGAGAGAGAGAGAGAGAGAGAGAGAGAGAGAGAGGAAAAAGTCAGTCTTCCTGTTCTACTAGCCTGGGTCCCAGATCGGTTTTGTGTTGTCTTACTAAAATCCATCAATGAGTTTATTGTCAAGACAGCACAAACAGATTTGACACTTGTTTAACCAAATTATTCCTTATTCAGTGTACCCTTCCTCTACTTGTGGGTCCAGTCTGTACCAGGTGAGCTGTTACCTGTGGGTCCAGTCTGTACCAGGTGAGCTGTTCGTAGGTGTAGTTGTCAGCGATGCAGCTTAGCGACACCTCCTCCTGCTCCAGAGGTTCCTCAGACGGACCCACACTGAACCCTTCTGGGATAGCTGGAGGAGGGAGGGGGGAGGGAGGGAGGGAGGGGGGAGGGAGGGAGGGAGGGAGGGAGGGAGGAAGGGAGGGAGGGAGGGAGGAAGGGAGGGAGGGAGGGGGGAGGGAGGGAGGGGGGAGGGAGGGAGGGAGGGAGGGAGGAAGGGAGGGAGGGAGGGAGGGAGGGAGGGAGGAAGGGAGGGAGGAAGGGAGGGAGGGAGGGAGGGAGGGAGGGAGGGGGGAGGGGGGGAGGGAGGTGGGAGGGAGGAGGGAGGGAGGGAGGGAGGGGGGAGGGAGGGAGGGGGGAGGGAGGGAGGGAGGGAGGGGGGAGGGAGGGAGGGAGGGAGGGAGGAAGGGAGGGGGAGGGGGGGGTGGGAGGGAGGGAAGGAGGAGGGAGGGAGGGAGGGGGGGGGGGGAGGGAGTGAGGGGAGGAGGAGGGAGGGAGGGAGGGAGGGAGGGAGGGAAGGAGGGAGGGAGGGAGGGGGGAAGGAGGGGGGGAGGGAGGTGGGAGGGAGGGAGGGGGGGGGGGAGGAGGGAGGGAGGGAGGGAGGGAGGGGGGGAAGAAGGGAGGGAGGGAGGGAGGGGGGAAGGATGGGGGAGGGAGGGCGGAGGGAAGGAGGGGGGAGGGAGAGAGGGAGGGAGGGGGGAGGGAGGGAGGGGGGGAAGGAGGGAGGGAGGGGGGAAGGGGATTAGGAAAGTTAGAGAGATTTTTTTGTTATGATTTTGAAGGCTCTATGGTTCAAAATGTTTTTTTTAAACTACTACACAAACTATTAGTTCTACTATTACAAAACGGCAGATCTATTTATGAATGTGTATACAGTATAGTGCATATTACTTTACAGTACTTATTAATGTGTATACAGTATAGTACATATTACTGTACAGTACTTATTAATGTATATACAGTATCGTGCATATTACTGTACAGTACTTATTAATGTATATACAGTATCATACATATTACTGTACAGTACTTATTAATGTATATACAGTACAGTGCAAATTACTGCACAGTACTTATTAATGTATATACAGTACAGTGCATATTACTGTACAGTACTTATTAATGTATATACAGTATCATATACAGTGGGGAGAACAAGTATTTGATACACTGCCGATTTTGCAGGTTTTCCTACTTACAAAGCATGTAGAGGTCTGTAATTTTTATCATAGGTACACTTCAACTGTGAGAGGCGGAATCTAAAACAA
The DNA here is from genome assembly GCF_045679555.1 of Salvelinus alpinus. Lineage (NCBI taxonomy): Eukaryota > Metazoa > Chordata > Actinopteri > Salmoniformes > Salmonidae > Salvelinus > Salvelinus alpinus. Next base: position 101,291,174 of record NC_092089.1, on the reverse strand, counting down.
AAATCCAGAAAATCACATTGTATGATTTTTAAGTAATTAATTTGCATTTTATTGCATGACATAAGTATTTGATCACCTACCAACCAGTAAGAATTCCGGCTCTCACAGACCTGTTAGTTTTTCTTTAAGAAGCCCTCCTGTTCTCCACTCATTACCTGTATTAACTGCACCTGTTTGAACTCATTACCTGTATAAAAGACACCTGTCCACACACTCAATCAAACAGACTCCAACCTCTCCACAATGGCCAAGACCAGAGAGCTGTGTAAGGACATCAGGGATAAATTGTAGACCTGTACAAGGCTGGGATGGGCTACAGGACAATAGCCAAGCAGCTTGGTGAGAAGGCAACAACTGTTGGCACAATTATTAGAAAATGGAAGAAGTTCAAGATGACGGTCAATCACCCTCGGTCTGGGGCTCCATGCAAGATCTCACCTCGTGGGGCATCAATGATCATGAGGAATGTGAGGGATCAGCCCAGAACTACACGGCAGGACCTGGTCAATGACCTGAAGAGAGCTGGGACCACAGTCTCAAAGAAAACCATTAGTAACACACTACGCCGTCATGGATTAAAATCCTGCAGCGCACGCAAGGTCCCCCTGCTCAAGCCAGTGCATGTCCAGGCCTGTCTGAAGTTTGCCAATGACCATCTGGATGATCCAGAGGAGGAATGGGAGAAGGTCATGTGGTCTGATGAGACAAAAATAGAGCTTTTTGCTCTAAACTCCACTCGCCGTGTTTGGAGGAATAGAAGGATGAGTACAACCCCAAGAACACCATCCCAACCGTGAAGCATGGAGGTGGAAACATCATTCTTTGGGGATGCTTTTCTGCAAAGGGGACAGGACGACTGCACCGTATTGAGGGGAGGATGGATGGGGCCATGTATCGCGAGATCTTGACCAACAACCTCCTTCCCTCAGTAAGAGCATTGAAGATGGGTCGTGGCTGGGTCTTACAGCATGACAACCTGAAGGATCTTGAGAAGGTCTGTATGGAGGAGTGGGCCAAAATCCCTGCTGCAGTGTGTGCAAACCTGGTCAAGAACTACAGGAAACGTATGATCTCTGTAATTGCAAACTAAGGTTTCTGTACCAAATATTCAGTTCTGCTTTTCTGATGTATCAAATACTTATGTCATGCAATAAAATGCAAATTAATTACTTAAAAATCATACAATGTGATTTTCTGGATTTTTGTTTTAGATTCCTTCTCTCACAGTTGAAGTGTACCTATGATAAAAATTACAGACCTCTACATGCTTTGTAAGTAGGAAAACCTGCAAAATTGTCAGTGTATCAAATACTTGTTCTCCCCACTGTATATTACTGTACAGTACTTTGTGTGCTAAACCAAGAGAAGGAAATAAGTTGAAATACTCACTGGTCACATAGAAGTATATCAGCCTTTGGTCTTTACCCACTTTGTTGTCAGCAGAACATTTATACATGACTGATACACTGGCATTCTGGATCACCAGCCTGCTGACTATCTAGAGAGGAGAGGAGAGGAGAGGAGGGGCGAGGCGAGGCGAGGGAGGGAGGGATGGAGGGAGGAGAGGAGAGGAGAGGAGAAGAAGGGAGGAGAGGAGAGGAGAGGAGAGGAGAAGAGAGGAGAGGAGAGGAGAGGAGAGGAGAGGAGAAGAGAGGAGAGGAGAGGAGAGGAGAGGAGAGGAGAGGAGAGGGAGGGAGGGAGGGAGGGAGGAGAGGAGAGGAGAGGAGAGGAGAGGAGAGGGAGGGAGGGAGGGAGGGAGGGAGGGAGGAGGAGAGGAGAGGAGAGGAGAGGGAGAGGGAGGGAGGGAGGGAGGGAGGGACGTAGGAGCTGAGAGGAGACGAGACGAGATGAGAGGAGAGGAGAGCGAGAGCGATGAGCTAGGCGTAGGAGAGGAGACGAGAGAGAGGTATACGTACGAGATGAGTACTGATAGGACTGATGGACTGAGTAGTGAATACTAGAGTAGATGATACGGAATGAGACCTAGGGACCTAGCGAGATGACAGTAGATGGATAGTGACTATACTAGATGAGACTGAGATACGATGGATACTAGACTAATGGACCTAGGAGACTGGAGATGAGATGGATACGTATACGATACGATACTAGGTACTACTACCTAGATAGACTATACTATACTATACTATACTACTACCATAGGGATACTAGTACTAGACTGATACCTATACTAGACTACTATACCTAGATACATGATACTATACGTATACTATACTAGTACTATACTATACTATACTATACTAGTACTATACTATACTAGTACTATACTAGTACTATACTATACTATACTAGTACTATACTATACTATACTAGTACTATACTATACTATACTATACTAGTACTATACTATACTATACTATACTATACTATACTATACTATACTAGTACTATACTATACTAGTACTATACTATACTATACTATACTATACTAGTACTATACTATACTATACTATACTATACTATACTATACTAGTACTATACTATACTAGTACTATACTAGTACTATACTATACTATACTATACTAGTACTATACTATACTATACTATACTATACTAGTACTATACTATACTATACTATACTATGTATACTATACTAGTACTATACTATACTATACTAGTACTATACTATACTAGTACTATACTAGTACTGTATACTATACTATACTAGTACTATACTAGTACTATACTAGTACTATACTATACTATACTAGTACTATACTATACTAGTACTATACTATACTATACTATACTAGTACTATACTAGTACTATACTATACTAGTACTAGTACTAGTACTAGTACTATACTATACTAGTACTAGTACTATACTAGTACTAGTACTAGTACTAGTACTATACTAGTACTAGTACTAGTACTAGTACTAGTACTAGTACTAGTACTAGTACTAGTACTAGTACTAGTACTAGTACTAGTACTAGTACTAGTACTAGTACTAGTACTAGTACTTAGTACTAGTACTAGTACTAGTACTAGTACTAGTACTAGTACTAGTACTAGGGTTAGGGTTAGGGTTAGGGTTAGGGTTAGGGTTAGGGTTAGGGTTAGGGTTAGGGTTAGGGTTAGGGTTAGGGTTAGGGTTAGGGTTAGGGTTAGGGTTAGGGTTAGGGTTAGGGTTAGGGTTAGGGTTAGGGTTAGGGTTAGGGTTAGGGTTAGGGTTAGGGTTAGGGTTAGGGTTAGGGTTAGGGTTAGGGTTAGGGTTAGGGTTAGGGTTAGGGTTAGGGTTAGGGTTAGGGTTAGGGTTAGGGTTAGGGTTAGGGTTAGGGTTAGGGTTAGGGTTAGGGTTAGGGTTAGGGTTAGGGTTAGGGTTAGGGTTAGGGTTAGGGTTAGGGTTAGGGTTAGGGTTAGGGTTAGGGTTAGGGTTAGGGTTAGGGTTAGGGTTAGGGTTAGGGTTAGGGTTAGGGTTAGGGTTAGGGTTAGGGTTAGGGTTAGGGTTAGGGTTAGGGTTAGGGTTAGGGTTAGGGTTAGGGTTAGGGTTAGGGTTAGGGTTAGGGTTAGGGTTAGGGTTAGGGTTAGGGTTAGGGTTAGGGTTAGGGTTAGGGTTAGGGTTAGGGTTAGGGTTAGGGTTAGGGTTAGGGTTAGGGTTAGGGTTAGGGTTAGGGTTAGGGTTAGGGTTAGGGTTAGGGTTAGGGTTAGGGTTAGGGTTAGGGTTAGGGTTAGGGTTAGGGTTAGGGTTAGGGTTAGGGTTAGGGTTAGGGTTAGGGTTAGGGTTAGGGTTAGGGTTAGGGTTAGGGTTAGGGTTAGGGTTAGGGTTAGGGTATTAGGGTTAGGGTTAGGGTTAGGGTTAGGGTTAGGGTTAGGGTTAGGGTTAGGGTTAGGGTTAGGGTTAGGGTTAGGGTTAGGGTTAGGGTTAGGGTTAGGGTTAGGGTTAGGGTTAGGGTTAGGGTTAGGGTTAGGGTTAGGGTTAGGGTTAGGGTTAGGGTTAGGGTTAGGGTTAGGGTTAGGGTTAGGGTTAGGGTTAGGGTTAGGGTTAGGGTTAGGGTTAGGGTTAGGGTTAGGGTTAGGGTTAGGGTTAGGGTTAGGGTTAGGGTTAGGGTTAGGGTTAGGGTTAGGGTTAGGGTTAGGGTTAGGGTTAGGGTTAGGGTTAGGGTTAGGGTTAGGGTTAGGGTTAGGGTTAGGGTTAGGGTTAGGGTTAGGGTTAGGGTTAGGGTTAGGGTTAGGGTTAGGGTTAGGGTTAGGGTTAGGGTTAGGGTTAGGGTTAGGGTTAGGGTTAGGGTTAGGGTTAGGGTTAGGGTTAGGGTTAGGGTTAGGGTTAGGGTTAGGCTATACTAGTACTATACTAGTATGTAGTATGTAGTACTAGTAGTA
>NC_092089.1:101179328-101281828 GCF_045679555.1 Salvelinus alpinus | reverse complement strand
AACATTTGTAGTATTGTTAAATGTTGTAAACGTTTGTGCAGGGAGTGAGATCCAACCTTCTGCCTCCCGTCCACCACTTCGACTGACGTCTCGATGTTTTCTATTTTATTCACGGTGTTCTGCGAGTCCAGGTCCTGCCAGTTCTGACAGTCTGAGACGCTGTCGCTACGCCCTTTAAGATCCCTCCGACTCCTACAAAACACAAAACAGAACAACATAGTCTTTCACCACGGCCCATTGGCACCCTATTCCCTATATAGTGCACTACTTTTGGGGTTGATTGATTGATTGACAGATTTTTAGGTAAAACAATTTGTAGAATTTAAAACAATTTAAAAGCACAAAGAAACCCCCAGAGGATGACGCAGCGATAGATGAGGTCCTCGGTGTAGAACAGGACTAAACAAATAGCACACATTTTGGGAACCACCCAATGTTCCAGTCATTTCCATACGTTTACATGGTCAGTCATTTACCAGACTCTCTCATCGACGTACAGTTAGCGTATTCAGCTAAGTAAAGACCACCACACGTCACAGTCATTGCTGGTAACTTTCCTCAATAAATCGTCTATCAGAAAACCATCCAACGTATCCTTTGACCAGGGCCCAAATGGCACCCTATTTCCCTACGTAGTGCACTATGTGATCAAAAGGAGGGCACTACATAGGGAATAGGGTGCTGGTTGAGACCCTGTTTCCCTACGTAGTGCACTATGTGATCAAAAGGAGGGCACTACATAGGGAATAGGGTGCTGGTTGAGACCCTGTTTCAGTCCTTGTCATGCATAGTGTGCTGTGGTGGTGGAGTGAACAGAGGAGAAAACAGAAGCACATCAACATCAAACAGGACATCTATGAGACACATCTATGAGACAATAATCTATGAGACACACAGGGAATATGGGTCCATTGTGTCCTGGTTGAAGGATATGTTGGATGGTTCACTGATAGATGGCACACACTCAGCGATACACTTTAAACACGAGCGGAGCGCCGTCCCTCACATTCAAAGGCGAGACAATGTTTCCACTGTGTAATGATAAGCAATGAAATTTAGCATTTGTATCATAACCAAAATATGTGTGGAAACTCATCGCAGCTCAAATGACACATGAAATTAGAAACACCATTATGAGTCATTTGGGGGGAAAACGCGGCGCACAGAAGCACAGAAAATAATCAGATTCATTACCAACGACTGAGGTCTGTCCCTTTAGCTAACCTGGTGTTACCTTGTGAAGTACGCCGGTGTCGGGACTGGTGTGAAACAGGCTTACATTACAGGGGTTTCTGCTATCTCTTTGGTACTATTTTCACAAGTATTTGTTCAAATTTCACAACTCTTAGTACCAAACTGTCACGTTTTGACCTTAGTTCCTTTTTTATGTCTTTATTTTAGTTTGGTCAGCGCGTGAGTTGGGGTGGGCATTCTATGTTGTTTTTCTATGTTTTGTTCTGTATGTTATATTTCTATGTGTTTGGCCTAGTGTGGTTCTCAATCAGAGGCAGGTGTCAGTCGTTGTCTCTGATTGGGAGCCATATTTAGGTAGCCTGTTTTCCTTTGTGTTTTGGGGGTGGTTGTTTCCTGTGTCTGTGTTTTCACCATACGGGACTGTTTCGATTTTCGTTTGTTCATTCACTTTGTTATTTGTATTTTTGTAGTGTTCAGTTTTATATATTAAAATGGACACTTACCACGCTGCAAATTGGTCCGATATCTCTTACTCCTCGTCAGAAGAAGAGGAAAGTCGTTACACAAACTCAAAACAGATCATGAAAAAGGCTGTGTTAAAAAATAAAATAAAAACTTTAAAGCACATTTTCACCAGACCCTAATCAGTGTTTTATCTAGAAATATATTTTATATAAAGTAATTGCCTTTCACAATGCAATGCTCACAATACTTTTCATTTCATCTCATTCTATTGTCATCACTAAATCCAACTGCGCTCAATGGTTAACCAATTAACCGTTTGGTAAACCTATAGATTGTTAACTTGTTTGTCTACTCTATATGGATTTGGAGAACTAGAGAAATAAAATGTGTTGGTAAAGTATAAACATTTAAATGACATATATGATACATAATAACCATGCATAATGACTACTCATTATTGTTAATTGATTTCACCTCATTATTGCGAATTGATTTCACCTCATTATTGCTAATTGATTTCACCTCATTATTGGGAATTGATTTCACCTCATTATTGCTAATTGATTTCACCTCATTATTGCTAATTGATTTCACCTCATTATTGCTAATTGATTTCACCTCATTATTGCTAATTGATTTCATCTCATTATTGCTAATTGATTTCACCTCATTATTGCTAATTGATTTCACATAGTGCTCACCATAATTGATCACCATATAAAAGAGGGTGTGGTAACACTTGACATGTCTTCCAACATGGAGCAGACAGACAGCAAGAGAGAGGAAGAAGCCAAAGAGCTCCTGGACAAGGAGCCCCTCAGAGAGGTGGGCATGGGCCCCGTCAGAGAGGTGGGCATGGGCCCCGTCAAAGAGGTCAAAGAGGTGGGCATGGGCCCCGTCAGAGAGGTGGGCATCAGCCCCGTCAATGAGGTGGGCATGGCCCCGTCAGAGAGGTGGGCATGGGCCCCGTCAGAGAGGTGGGCATGGGCCCCGTCAGAGAGGTGGGCATGGGCCCCGTCAGAGAGGTGGGCATGGGCCCCGTCAGAGAGGTGGGCATGGGCCCTGTCAGAGAGGTGGGCATGGGCCCCGTCAGAGATGTGGGCATGGGCCCCGTCAGAGAGGTGGGCATGGGCCCCGTCAGAGATGTGGGCATGGGCCCCGTCAGAGAGGTGGGCATGGGCCCCGTCAGAGAGGTGGGCATGGGCCCCGTCAAAGAGGTGGGCATGGGCCCCGTCAGAGAGGTGGGCATGGGCCCCGTCAGAGAGGTGGGCATGGGCCCCGTCAGAGAGGTGGGCATGGGCCCCGTCAGAGAGGTGGGCATGGGCCCCGTCAGAGAGGTGGGCATGGGCCCCGTCAGAGAGGTGGGCATCAGCCCCGTCAGAGAGGTGGGCATGGGCCCCGTCAGAGAGGTGGGCATGGGCCCCGTCAGAGAGGTGGGCATCAGCCCCGTCAGAGCGGTGGGCATCAGCCCCGTCAGAGCGGTGGGCATCAGCCCCGTCAGAGCGGTGGGAATGGGCCCCGTCAGAGAGGTCAGAGAGGTGGGCATGGGCCCCGTCAGAGAGGTGGGCATGGGCCCCGTCAGAGAGGTGGGCATGGGCCCCGTCAGAGAGGTCAGAGAGGTGGGCATCAGGTTTTGAATGAAAGACTGGCTGTATTTGACCAGTTAGAGTTGTGTACTAAGAAAATGAACCACAAACTTGTGAAAATAGTACCAAGGCGATAAAAAAAATACACACAAACACAAAAGTTGTACGATGATGTACACAGGATGTACGATTGATGACTCCCTGATGAGGATGAACTCTGAGATGTGTGTTGTTGTGTTATTCTACTGTTCTACTGGCTGATGTTACTACTGTTCTACTGGCTGATGTTACTACTGTTCTACTGGCTGATGTTACTACTGTTCTACTGGCTGATGTTACTACTGTTCTACTGGCTGATGTTACTACTGTTCTACTGTTCTACTGGCTGATGTTACTACTGTTCTACTGGCTGATGTTACTACTGTTCTACTGTTCTACTGGCTGATGTTACTACTGTTCTACTGGCTGATGTTACTACTGTTCTACTGGCTGATGTTACTACTGTTCTACTGGCTGATGTTACTACTGTTCTACTGTTCTACTGGCTGATGTTACTACTGTTCTACTGGCTGATGTTACTACTGTTCTACTGTTCTACTGACTGATGTTACTACTGTTCTACTGGCTGATGTTACTACTGTTCTACTGGCTGATGTTACTACGGTTCTACTGGCTGATGTTACTACTGTTCTACTGGCTGATGTTACTACTGTTCTACTGGCTGATGTTACTACTGTTCTACTGGCTGATGTTACTACTGTTCTACTGGCTGATGTTACTACTGTTCTACTGGCTGATGTTACTACTGTTCTACTGGCTGATGTTACTACTGTTCTACTGGCTGATGTTACTACTGTTCTACTGGCTGATGTTACTACTGTTCTACTGGCTGATGTTACTACTGTTCTACTGGCTGATGTTACTACTGTTCTACTGGCTGATGTTACTACTGTTCTACTGGCTGATGTTACTACTGTTCTACTGGCTGATGTTACTACTGTTCTACTGGCTGATGTTACTACTGTTCTACTGGCTGATGTTACCACTGTTCTACTGTTCTACTGACTGATGTTACTACTGTTCTACTGTTCTACTGGCTGATGTTACTACTGTTCTACTGACTGATGTTACTACTGTTCTACTGGCTGATGTTACTACTGTTCTACTGGCTGATGTTACTACTGTTCTACTGGCTGATGTTCCTACTGTTCTACTGGCTGATGTTACTACTGTTCTACTGGCTGATGTTACTACTGTTCTACTGACTGATGTTACTACTGTTCTACTGGCTGATGTTACTACTGTTCTACTGTCTGATGTTACTACTGGTCTACTGGCTGATGTTACTACTGTTCTACTGGCTGATGTTACTACTGTTCTACTGGCTGATGTTCCTACTGTTCTACTGGCTGATGTTACTACTGTTCCACTGGCTGATGTTACTACTGTTCTACTGACTGATGTTACTACTGTTCTACTGGCTGATGTTACTACTGTTCTACTGGCTGATGTTACCACTGTTCTACTGTTCTACTGACTGATGTTACTACTGTTCTACTGTTCTACTGGCTGATGTTACTACTGTTCTACTGACTGATGTTACTACTGTTCTACTGGCTGATGTTACTACTGTTCTACTGGCTGATGTTACTACTGTTCTACTGGCTGATGTTCCTACTGTTCTACTGGCTGATGTTACTACTGTTCTACTGGCTGATGTTACTACTGTTCTACTGACTGATGTTACTACTGTTCTACTGTCTGATGTTACTACTGTTCTACTGGCTGATGTTACTACTGTTCTACTGGCTGATGTTACTACTGTTCTACTGGCTGATGTTCCTACTGTTCTACTGGCTGATGTTACTACTGTTCTACTGGCTGATGTTACTACTGTTCTACTGACTGATGTTACTACTGTTCTACTGGCTGATGTTACTACTGTTCTACTGTCTGATGTTACTACTGTTCTACTGTTCTACTGGCTGATGTTACTACTGTTCTACTGGCTGATGTTACTACTGTTCTACTGGCTGATGTTACTACTGTTCTACTGTTCTACTGACTGATGTTACTACTGTTCTACTGGCTGATGTTACTACTGTTCTACTGGCTGATGTTACTACTGTTCTACTGGCTGATGTTACTACTGTTCTACTGTTCTACTGACTGATGTTACTACTGTTCTACTGGCTGATGTTACTACTGTTCTACTGGCTGATGTTACTACTGTTCTACTGACTGATGTTACTACTGTTCTACTGGCTGATGTTTCTACTGTTCTACTGGCTGATGTTACTACTGTTCTACTGGCTGATGTTACTACTGTTCTACTGGCTGATGTTACTACTGTTCTACTGGCTGATGTTACTACTGTTCTACTGGCTGATGTTACTACTGTTCTACTGGCTGATGTTACTACTGTTCTACTGTTCTACTGACTGATGTTACTACTTTTCTACTGTCTGATGTTACTACTGTTCTACTGGCTGATGTTACTACTGTTCTACTGGCTGATGTTACTACTGTTCTACTGACTGATGTTACTACTGTTCTACTGGCTGATGTTACTACTGTTCTACTGGCTGATGTTACTACTGTTCTACTGGCTGATGTTACTACTGTTCTACTGGCTGATGTTACTACTGTTCTACTGACTGATTTTACTACTGTTCTACTGGCTGATGTTACTACTGTTCTACTGGCTGATGTTACTACTGTTCTACTGTCTGATGTTACTACTGTTTTACTGTCTGATGTTACTACTGTTCTACTGGCTGATGTTACTACTGTTCTACTGGCTGATGTTACTACTGTTCTACTGGCTGATGTTACTACTGTTCTACTGGCTGATGTTACTACTGTTCTACTGGCTGATGTTACTACTGTTCTACTGGCTGATGTTACTACTGTTCTACTGGCTGATGTTACTACTGTTCTACTGGCTGATGTTACTACTGTTCTACTGTTCTACTGGCTGATGTTACAACTGTTCTACTGTTCTACTGGCTGATGTTACTACTGTTCTACTGGCTGATGTTACTACTGTTCTACTGGCTGATGTTACTACTGTTCTACTGTTCTACTGGCTGATGTTACTACTGTTCTACTGGCTGATGTTACTACTGTTCTACTGGCTGATGTTACTACTGTTCTACTGGCTGATGTTACTACTGTTCTACTGGCTGATGTTACAACTGTTCTACTGTTCTACTGGCTGATGTTACTACTGTTCTACTGGCTGATGTTACTACGGTTCTACTGGCTGATGTTACTACTGTTCTACTGTTCTACTGGCTGATGTTACTACTGTTCTACTGGCTGATGTTACTACTGTTCTACTGGCTGATGTTACTACTGTTCTACTGTTCTACTGGCTGATGTTACTACTGTTCTACTGGCTGATGTTACTACTGTTCTACTGGCTGATGTTACTACTGTTCTACTGGCTGATGTTACTACTGATCTACTGGCTGATGTTACTACTGTTCTACTGGCTGATGTTACTACTGTTCTACTGTTCTACTGGCTGATGTTACTACTGTTCTACTGTTCTACTGGCTGATGTTACTACTGTTCTACTGGCTGATGTTACTACTGTTCTACTGGCTGATGTTACTACTGTTCTACTGGCTGATGTTACTACTGTTCTACTGGCTGATGTTACTACTGTTCTACTGGCTGATGTTACTACTGTTCTACTGTTCTACTGGCTGATTTTACTACTGTTCTACTGTTCTACTGTTCTACTGGCTGATGTTACTACTGTTCTACTGGCTGATGTTACTACTGTTCTACTGGCTGATGTTACTACTGTTCTACTGGCTGATGTTACTACTGTTCTACTGGCTGATGTTACTACTGTTCTACTGGCTGATGTTACTACTGTTCTACTGGCTGATGTTACTACTGTTCTACTGGCTGATGTTACTACTGTTCTACTGTTCTACTGGCTAATGTTACTACTGTTCTACTGGCTGATGTTACTACTGTTCTACTGGCTGATGTTACTACTGTTCTACTGGCTGATGTTACTACTGTTCTACTGTTCTACTGGCTGATGTTACTACTGTTCTACTGTTCTACTGTTCTACTGGCTGATGTTACTACTGTTCTACTGGCTGATGTTACTACTGTTCTACTGGCTGATGTTACTACTGTTCTACTGGCTGATGTTACTACTGTTCTACTGGCTGATGTTACTACTGTTCTTATCAGGTTTTGGACAGGACTGTTCAGGTTTTGGTCACTAGATGTCCCCATTGCACCTTTTTTGTACCTTTTGTTTTTTCCTTGCTCTAATTATTGTTTGCACCTGTGTGTCGTTCCCTTGTTAGTATTTAAACCCTGTGTGTTCCTCAGTTCTTTGCTCAGTGTTTGTATGTTAGCACCCAGCCCCAGCCTTGTTGTGAACATATATTTATCTTATTGGATTTTCCAGAGGTTCTCTGGTTTAGTGCTTGTGTATTTTTGAGTAGTCTTTTGAGGTTTGTTTTTCCCTGCTGTTTTTACCACTTTGTGGAGTTTCTTTGTATTTTGGAGGATATCCATTTTGTGCCTCTTGGCTTTATTTTTGGACGTGGTGGATTTATATTCTTTGCCTGAAGATCTTGTCCTTTTATTAAACCACCATCTCTAGTACTGCTGAGTCTGCCTCATCTTCTGGGTTCTGCCGACTATTAGTGACTGTTTCTCTCACCGGGTCCTGACAGAAACTCTGAGCCATTCAAATGAACCCAGAGGCAGCCAGTACCCAGGACTTTTTTCCCATGCTGTCCCACCACGAGGGGACTGTCCAACGTCACGAAGCTGCTCTGGTTCAGCAAGAGGCCTTACTGGCTGGACATTCTCAACTTCTGTTGGAAATGATGACTTCCATAAAACAGATTTCTGATCAACTTTCTCCTGCAACCGCTTCTGCTCCAGTTCATCAGATTCAATTGCCCGTGGCAGTTAACCCCCTGGCTGAACCTCGTCTGCCGCCTCCCCAACGGTTCTCAGGTGATCCGATTGTTTGTAAGGGGTTTTTCACCCAATGTTCTCTCTCCTTCGAGCTGCAACCCTCGTCGTTTCCCACCGACCGGTCCAAGATAGCATATATCATCACCCTGCTGTCGGAAAAAGCCCTAGCCTGGGCTACTGCTGTGTGGGATGCCCAAAGTCCCTGCTGTGCCAGCTACTCTACCTTTGCTGAAGAATTCAAGCGAGTGTTTCAAGATCCCACCAGGGGTCCTGACTCAGCCAAACAGCTCCTGACTCTCAGCCAAGGTCGGCGCAGCGTGACGGACTATGCCATCCAGTTCCGCACGGTGGCAGCAGCGAGTGGCTGGAACGACGAGGCGCTCACAGTGTGTTTTTTGAAGGGTCTTTCCGACACCATCCAAGATGAACTGGCCACTCGGGAACCACCGGACAACCTCGAGTCCCTGATCAAGTTGGCTTCACGCATAGACCAGCGTCTGAGAGAGAGAGAGCTCAACCGTAGATCTCTCACCCTAGCTCCTATCGGTCCCAGCTCCGAGTCTCCACCTTTATCCTCGCTGACTCCACCGGAACCCATGCAGGTTGGACGCATCTCCCAGGCTGAGAGAGACCGCCGGATAAGGGAGCGATGCTGTCTATATTGTGGCAAACCGGGCCATTTCCTCTCCACGTGTCCCGGGCTCCAGGGAAAACGCACTCTCCCGTGCAGGCCTGGGAGGACTGTAACGGGAAACATAACCTCCTCCCATCCATCCAACTCCCGCCTGCTTATTCCAGTTACCCTTTCCTGGGACAACCACGAGCTTCCCCTTCAAGCCTTGGTAGACTCTGGAGCCGCAGGTAACTTCATGGATGGTGTTTGGGCGAAGGAGAATGGCGTTCCCTCTGAACCTCTTAGTGACCCCATAAGGGTTACTACGTTGGATGGAAGCCCTTTGGGATCTGGACTTGTCACTCGTGTCACTACCCCCTTGCGACTTTCAGTTTCCCAACACCAGGAAGTGATGAACTTTCATCTGACCTCGTGTTCCGAGTTCCCTCTCGTCCTTGGATACCCCTGGCTTCACAGCCATAACCCTCACATCGACTGGTCTGTGGGCACTATCAAGCAGTGGGGTCCTACGTGCCAAGCCACTTGTATCTTCCCTAGTTCCCCGAGTTCCCCTCCCGAGTCTCTAGAATCCATCGACCTGTCCCGAGTTCCCGAGTGTTACCATGACCTCAAACCGGTATTTAGCAAACAGAGGGCCACCAAACTACCACCCCATAGACCTTACGATTGCCCCATCGACCTGTTTCCGGGCACCTGCCCCCCCAGGGGTCGGATCTTTTCCCTATCTCCTCCCGAACGAGCTGCTATGGATACCTACATCAAGGACGCTCTGGCAGCAGGCCTCATGCGTTCATCCACCTCGCCGGCGGGAGCAGGGTTTTTCTTTGTGGCCAAAAAAGACGGTGGATTACGTCCTTGCATCGACTACCGGGGACTTAATGCCATAACCGTCCGTAACCGCTACCCGCTACCCCTTATGGCCACAGCCTTTGAGCTGCTCCAGGAAGCAGTGGTCTTCACTAAGCTTGACCTACGGAACGCATACCATCTTGTGCGGATCAAACCCGGTGACGAGTGGAAGACCGCTTTCAACACGCCTACTGGTCACTACGAATACTTGGTGATGCCCTTCGGCCTGACCAACGCCCCGGCTGTGTTCCAAGCGCTCATAAACGATGTGCTTAGGGATATGCTTAACATTTTCGTGTTTGTTTACTTGGATGACATCCTCATCTTTTCGAGCTCCCTTCAAGAACACACTAAGCATGTCAGACAAGTGCTCAAATGCCTCCTAGACAGCCATTTGTACGTTAAGCCGGAAAAGTGTGAATTCCATTCCTCTCGAGTACAATTCCTGGGATTTGTAGTGGAACCCGGTCGAGTCCAGATGGACCCCAAGAAGGTAGGGGCGGTAGCGGATTGGCCCACCCCCAAGTCCGTTAAGGAAGTTCAGCGTTTCCTGGGCTTCACTAACTTTTACCGCAAGTTCATCAAGAACTTCAGCTCGGTGGCAGCCCCTCTCTCAGCTGTAACCAAGGGTGGCAACACAAGGTTTCTGTGGGGAAGAGAAGCTGAGACGGCCTTCCAAGGACTCAAGCAGCGCATCCTCTCTGCTCCCATCCTGACACTACCGACGGCGGATGAACCTTTTGTGGTGGAGGTAGACGCATCAGAGGTTGGTGTTGGAGCTGTCCTGTCTCAGAGGGGGGAAGACAAGAGGCTTCATCCTTGCGCCTTCTTCTCTCACCGGCTTACCCCGGCCGAGAGGAATTACGATGTGGGGGATCGTGAACTCCTAGCGGTTAAGATGGCATTGAAGGAATGGAGACACTGGCTCGAGGGGGCTTCTCAACCATTTCAAGTGCTTACGGACCACAAAAATCTGGAGTATATCCAGCAGGCGAAGCGGTTGAACTCCAGACAAGCTCGATGGTCTCTTTTCTTCAGCCGATTCCAGTTTATCCTCACCTATAGACCCGGGTCGAAGAATCTCAAACCGGACGCCTTGTCACGAGTCTACTCTCCTGCCATTCGAGAAGATACTGACATGACTGTTCTTCCTGCCGCTAAGATCGTGGCTCCAATCTCGTGGCAAGTTGAGGATACCGTGAGACAAGCTCAAGCCATCGAACCGGGTCCTAAGGGAGGTCCTGCCAATCGGTTGTTTGTTCCCAAGGCAGCAAGATCCCAAGTCCTTCTGTGGGGGCACTCCTCTCGCCTCACCTGTCACCCGGGCGTAGGTCGCACCTTGGAGTTCATTCAGCGTAAGTTCTGGTGGCCCACCATAAGAGAAGACGTTGCCACTTTCGTAAAGGCCTGTCCCGTGTGCTGCCAGGGCAAATCTTCTCACCTCCGCCCTCAAGGACTCCTTCACCCTTTATCTATTCCCCACCGACCCTGGTCCCATATCTCGTTGGACTTTATTACTGGCCTTCCTCCGTCCCATGGTAATACTACTATCCTAGTCATCATCGACAGGTTTTCTAAGGCGGCCAGGTTTGTTCCCTTGACCAAATTACCTTCTGCCAAGGAAACAGCTGAGTTGGTGATTAACCATGTGTTCTGAGTCTTTGGCATTCCGGAAGATATGGTTTCCGACAGAGGGCCCCAGTTCGCCTCAAGGTTTTGGAAGGCCTTCTGCCAACTCATAGGGGCCACGGCCAGTTTATCTTCAGGGTACCATCCGGAGTCCAACGGCCAAACCGAGAGGATGAATCAGGAGCTGGAAACCACCCTCAGATGTATGGTTTCCAACAACCCGTCCACATGGTCATCCTTCATTGTTTGGGCCGAGTACGCGCACAACACCTTGTGCTCCTCCTCCACTGGTATATCCCCGCACGAGTGTCAGTTTGGCTATGCTCCTCTATTGTTCCCGGACCAGGAGGCAGAAGTCAGAGTGCCTTCAGCCTCGAGGTTCATCAGACGCTGTCGGCTTACGTGGAAGAAGGCCCGTCTTAATCTTCTGCGTTCCTCACAGCAGTACCAGCGACAAGCCAACAGACGTCGCCGTCCCGGTCCTACCCTGTACCCCGGCCAGAGAGTATGGCTCTCAACAAAGAACTTACCGCTACGGGTGGAGTCTCGTAAGCTGTCCCAGAGATTCATCGGTCCCTTTAAGATTGCCAGGAGAGTCAATCCCGTTACTTTTCGCCTGCACTTACCCAGATCCCTTAAGATCAATCCAACATTTCACATTTCTTTATTAAAACCTGTTGTTTTTTCTCCCCTTATCCCGGCAGGCAGACCTCCCCCTCCGCCCCGTGTCATCGGAGGCCAGTCGGCTTATACCGTCCACCGGATACTGGATTCCCGCCGGGTGCAGCGGTCCTGGCAGTATCTGGTGGACTGGGAAGGCTACGGTCCCGAGGAGCGCTCCTGGGTTCCTGCCAAGGACATACTGGACCCTGACCTCATTCGTCAGTTCAGGGCCCTCCACCCTGAGAAGGCTGGTAGGAACGTCAGGAGCCGTTCCTAGGAGGGGGATTCTGTCAGGTTTTGGCCAGGACTGTTCAGGTTTTGGTCACTAGATGTCCCCATTGCACCTTTTTTGTACCTTTTGTTTTTTCCTTGCTCTAATTATTGTTTGCACCTGTGTGTCGTTCCCTTGTTAGTATTTAAACCCTGTGTGTTCCTCAGTTCTTTGCTCAGTGTTTGTATGTTAGCACCCAGCCCCAGCCTTGTTGTGAACATATATTTATCTTATTGGATTTTCCAGAGGTTCTCTGGTTTAGTGCTTGTGTATTTTTGAGTAGTCTTTTGAGGTTTGTTTTTCCCTGCTGTTTTTACCACTTTGTGGAGTTTCTTTGTATTTTGGAGGATATCCATTTTGTGCCTCTTGGCTTTATTTTTGGACGTGGTGGATTTATATTCTTTGCCTGAAGATCTTGTCCTTTTCTTAAACCACCATCTCTAGTACTGCTGAGTCTGCCTCATCTTCTGGGTTCTGCCGACTATTAGTGACTGTTTCTCTCACCGGGTCCTGACAGTTCTACTGGCTGATGTTACTACTGTTCTACTGGCTGATGTTACTACTGTTCTACTGTTCTACTGGCTGATGTTACTACTGTTCTACTGTTCTACTGGCTGATGTTACTACTGTTCTACTGGCTGATGGTACTACTGTTCTACTGGCTGATGTTACTACTGTTCTACTAGCTGATGTTACTACTGTTCTACTGGCTGATGTTACTACTGTTCTACTGGCTGATGTTACTACTGTTCTACTGGCTGATGTTACTACTGTTCTACTGGCTGATGTTACTACTGTTCTACTGGCTGATGTTACTACTGTTCTACTGGCTGATGTTACTACTGTTCTACTGGCTGATGTTACTACTATTCTACTGGCTGATGTTACTACTGTTCTACTGGCTGATGTTACTACTGTTCTACTGGCTGATGTTACTACTGTTCTACTGGCTGATGTTACTACTGTTCTACTGGCTGATGTTACTACTGTTCTACTGGCTGATGTTACTACTGTTCTACTGGCTGATGTTACTACTGTTCTACTGTTCTACTGACTGATGTTACTACTGTTCTACTGTTCTACTGGCTGATGTTACTACTGTTCTACTGACTGATGTTACTACTGTTCTACTGGCTGATGTTACTACTGTTCTACTGGCTGATGTTACTACTGTTCTACTGGCTGATGTTACTACTGTTCTACTGGCTGATGTTACTACTGTTCTACTGGCTGATGTTACTACTGTTCTACTGGCTGATGTTACTACTGTTCTACTGGCTGATGTTACTACTGTTCTACTGGCTGATGTTACTACTGTTCTACTGGCTGATGTTACTACTGTTCTACTGGCTGATGTTACTACTGTTCTACTGGCTGATGTTACTACTGTTCTACTGTTCTACTGGCTGATGTTACTACTGTTCTACTGGCTGATGTTACTACTGTTCTACTGGCTGATGTTACTACTGTTCTACTGTTCTACTGGCTGATGTTACTACTGTTCTACTGGCTGATGTTACTACTGTTCTACTGGCTGACGTTACTACTGTTCTACTGGCTGATGTTACTACTGTTCTACTGGCTGATGTTACTACTGTTCTACTGGCTGATGTTACTACTGTTCTACTGGCTGATGTTACTACTGATCTACTGGCTGATGTTACTACTGTTCTACTGGCTGATGTTACTACTGTTCTACTGTTCTACTGGCTGATGTTACTACTGTTCTACTGTTTTACTGGCTGATGTTACTACTGTTCTACTGGCTGATGTTACTACTGTTCTACTGGCTGATGTTACTACTGTTCTACTGGCTGATGTTACTACTGTTCTACTGGCAGATGTTACTACTGTTCTACTGTTCTACTGGCTGATGTTACTACTGTTCTACTGGCTGATGTTACTACTGTTCTACTGGCTGATGTTACTACTGTTCTACTGGCTGATGTTACTACTGTTCTACTGTTCTACTGGCGGATGTTACTACTGTTCTACTGTTCTACTGTTCTACTGGCTGATGTTACTACTGTTCTACTGGCTGATGTTACTACTGTTCTACTGGCTGATGTTACTACTGTTATACTGGCTGATGTTACTACTGTTCTACTGGCTGATGTTACTACTGTTCTACTGGCTGATGTTACTACTGTTCTACTGGCTGATGTTACTACTGTTCTACTGGCTGATGTTACTACTCTTCTACTGTTCTACTGGCTGATGTTACTACTGTTCTACTGTTCTACTGGCTGATGTTACTACTGTTCTACTGGCTGATGTTACTACTGTTCTACTAGCTGATGTTACTACTGTTCTACTGGCTGATGTTACTACTGTTCTACTGGCTGATGTTACTACTGTTCTACTGGCTGATGTTACTACTGTTCTACTGGCTGATGTTACTACTGTTCTACTGGCTGATGTTACTACTGTTCTACTGGCTGATGTTACTACTGTTCTACTGGCTGATGTTACTACTATTCTACTGGCTGATGTTACTACTGTTCTACTGGCTGATGTTACTACTGTTCTACTGGCTGATGTTACTACTGTTCTACTGGCTGATGTTACTACTGTTCTACTGGCTGATGTTACTACTGTTCTACTGGCTGATGTTACTACTGTTCTACAGGCTGATGTTACTACTGTTCTACTGGCTGATGTTACTACTGTTCTACTGTTCTACTGACTGATGTTACTACTGTTCTACTGTTCTACTGGCTGATGTTACTACTGTTCTACTGACTGATGTTACTACTGTTCTACTGGCTGATGTTACTACTGTTCTACTGGCTGATGTTACTACTGTTCTACTGGCTGATGTTACTACTGTTCTACTGGCTGATGTTACTACTGTTCTACTGTCTGATGTTACTACTGTTCTACTGGCTGATGTTACTACTGTTCTACTGGCTGATGTTACTACTGTTCTACTGGCTGATGTTACTACTGTTCTACTGGCTGATGTTACTACTGTTCTACTGGCTGATGTTACTACTGTTCTACTGGCTGATGTTACTACTGTTCTACTGGCTGATGTTACTACTGTTCTACTGTTCTACTGGCTGATGTTACTACTGTTCTACTGGCTGATGTTACTACTGTTCTACTGGCTGATGTTACTACTGTTCTACTGTTCTACTGGCTGATGTTACTACTGTTCTACTGGCTGATGTTACTACTGTTCTACTGGCTGACGTTACTACTGTTCTACTGGCTGATGTTACTACTGTTCTACTGGCTGATGTTACTACTGTTCTACTGGCTGATGTTACTACTGTTCTATTGGCTGATGTTACTACTGATCTACTGGCTGATGTTACTACTGTTCTACTGGCTGATGTTACTACTGTTCTACTGTTCTACTGGCTGATGTTACTACTGTTCTACTGTTCTACTGGCTGATGTTACTACTGTTCTACTGGCTGATGTTACTACTGTTCTACTGGCTGATGTTACTACTGTTCTACTGGCTGATGTTACTACTGTTCTACTGGCTGATGTTACTACTGTTCTACTGGCTGATGTTACTACTGTTCTACTGGCTGATGTTACTACTGTTCTACTGGCTGATGTTACTACTGTTCTACTGGCTGATGTTACTACTGTTCTACTGGCTGATGTTACTACTGTTCTACTGGCTGATGTTACTACTGTTCTACTGGCTGATGTTACTACTGTTCTACTGGCTGATGTTACTACTGTTCTACTGTTCTACTGGCTGATGTTACTACTGTTCTACTGTTCTACTGTTCTACTGGCTGATGTTACTACTGTTCTACTGGCTGATGTTACTACTGTTCTACTGGCTGATGTTACTAATGTTCTACTGGCTGATGTTACTACTGTTCTACTGTTCTACTGACTGATGTTACTACTGTTCTACTGGCTGATGTTACTACTGTTCTACTGGCTGATGTTACTACTGTTCTACTGGCTGATGTTACTACTGTTCTACTGGCTGATGTTACTACTGTTCTACTGGCTGATGTTACTACTGTTCTACTGGCTGATGTTACTACTGTTCTACTGGCTGATGTTACTACTGTTCTACTGGCTGATGTTACTACTGTTCTACTGGCTGATGTTACTACTGTTCTACTGGCTGATGTTACTACTGTTCTACTGTTCTACTGGCTGATGTTACTACTGTTCTACTGGCTGATGTTACTACTGTTCTACTGGCTGATGTTACTACTGTTCTACTGGCTGATGTTACTACTGTTCTACTGGCTGACGTTACTACTGTTCTACTGGCTGTTGTTACTACTGTTCTACTGGCTGATGTTACTACTGTTCTACTGGCTGATGTTACTACTGTTCTACTGGCTGATGTTACTACTGATCTACTGGCTGATGTTACTACTGTTCTACTGGCTGATGTTACTACTGTTCTACTGTTCTACTGGCTGATGTTACTACTGTTCTACTGTTCTACTGGCTGATGTTACTACTGTTCTACTGGCTGATGTTACTACTGTTCTACTGGCTGATGTTACTACTGTTCTACTAGCTGATGTTACTACTGTTCTACTGGCTGATGTTACTACTGTTCTACTGGCTGATGTTACTACTGTTCTACTGTTCTACTGGCTGATGTTACTACTGTTCTACCTGCTGATGTTACTACTGTTCTACTGGCTGACGTTATTACTGTTCTACTGGCTGATGTTACTACTGTTCTACTGGCTGATGTTACTACTGTTCTACTGGCTGATGTTACTACTGTTCTACTGGCTGATGTTACTACTGATCTACTGGCTGATGTTACTACTGTTCTACTGGCTTATGTTACTACTGTTCTACTGTTCTACTGGCTGATGTTACTACTGTTCTACTGTTCTACTGGCTGATGTTACTACTGTTCTACTGGCTGATGTTACTACTGTTCTACTGGCTGATGTTACTACTGTTCTACTAGCTGATGTTACTACTGTTCTACTGGCTGATGTTACTACTGTTCTACTGGCTGATGTTACTACTGTTCTACTGTTCTACTGGCTGATGTTACTACTGTTCTACTGGCTGATGTTACTACTGTTCTACTGGCTGATGTTACTACTGTTCTACTGGCTGATGTTACTACTGTTCTACTGTTCTACTGGCTGATGTTACTACTGTTCTACTGTTCTACTGTTCTACTGGCTGATGTTACTACTGTTCTACTGGCTGATGTTACTACTGTTCTACTGGCTGATGTTACTACTGTTCTACTGGCTGATGTTACTACTGTTCTACTGGCTGATGTTACTACTGTTCTACTGGCTGATGTTACTACTGTTCTACTGGCTGATGTTACTACTGTTCTACTGTTCTACTGGCTGATGTTACTACTGTTCTACTGTTCTACTGGCTGATGTTACTACTGTTCTACTGGCTGATGTTACTACTGTTCTACTGGCTGATGTTACTACTGTTCTACTGTTCTACTGGCTGATGTTACTACTGTTCTACTGGCTGATGTTACTACTGTTCTACTGGCTGACGTTACTACTGTTCTACTGGCTGATGTTACTACTGTTCTACTGGCTGATGTTACTACTGTTCTACTGGCTGATGTTACTACTGTTCTATTGGCTGATGTTACTACTGATCTACTGGCTGATGTTACTACTGTTCTACTGGCTGATGTTACTACTGTTCTACTGTTCTACTGGCTGATGTTACTACTGTTCTACTGTTCTTCTGGCTGATGTTACTACTGTTCTACTGGCTGATGTTACTACTGTTCTACTGGCTGATGTTACTACTGTTCTACTAGCTGATGTTACTACTGTTCTACTGGCTGATGTTACTACTGTTCTACTGGCTGATGTTACTACTGTTCTACTGGCTGATGTTACTACTGTTCTACTGGCTGATGTTACTACTGTTCTACTGGCTGATGTTACTACTGTTCTACTGGCTGATGTTACTACTGTTCTACTGGCTGATGTTACTACTGTTCTACTGGCTGATGTTACTACTGTTCTACTGGCTGATGTTACTACTGTTCTACTGTTCTACTGGCTGATGTTACTACTGTTCTACTGGCTGATGTTACAACTGTTCTACTGGCTGATGTTACTAATGTTCTACTGGCTGATGTTACTACTGTTCTACTGTTCTACTCACTGATGTTACTACTGTTCTACTGGCTGATGTTACTACTGTTCTACTGGCTGATGTTACTACTGTTCTACTGGCTGATGTTACTACTGTTCTACTGGCTGATGTTACTACTGTTCTACTGGCTGATGTTACTACTGTTCTACTGGCTGATGTTACTACTGTTCTACTGGCTGATGTTACTACTGTTCTACTGGCTGATGTTACTACTGTTCTACTGGCTGATGTTACTACTGTTCTACTGTTCTACTGGCTGATGTTACTACTGTTCTACTGGCTGATGTTACTACTGTTCTACTGGCTGATGTTACTACTGTTCTACTGGCTGATGTTACTACTGTTCTACTGGCTGACGTTACTACTGTTCTACTGGCTGTTGTTACTACTGTTCTACTGGCTGATGTTACTACTGTTCTACTGGCTGATGTTACTACTGTTCTACTGGCTGATGTTACTACTGATCTACTGGCTGATGTTACTACTGTTCTACTGGCTGATGTTACTACTGTTCTACTGTTCTACTGGCTGATGTTACTACTGTTCTACTGTTCTACTGGCTGATGTTACTACTGTTCTACTGGCTGATGTTACTACTGTTCTACTGGCTGATGTTACTACTGTTCTACTAGCTGATGTTACTACTGTTCTACTGGCTGATGTTACTACTGTTCTACTGGCTGATGTTACTACTGTTCTACTGTTCTACTGGCTGATGTTACTACTGTTCTACTGGCTGATGTTACTACTGTTCTACTGGCTGACGTTACTACTGTTCTACTGGCTGATGTTACTACTGTTCTACTGGCTGATGTTACTACTGTTCTACTGGCTGATGTTACTACTGTTCTACTGGCTGATGTTACTACTGATCTACTGGCTGATGTTACTACTGTTCTACTGGCTGATGTTAATACTGTTCTACTGTTCTACTGGCTGATGTTACTACTGTTCTACTGTTCTACTGGCTGATGTTACTACTGTTCTACTGGCTGATGTTACTACTGTTCTACTGGCTGATGTTACTACTGTTCTACTAGCTGATGTTACTACTGTTCTACTGGCTGATGTTACTACTGTTCTACTGGCTGATGTTACTACTGTTCTACTGTTCTACTGGCTGATGTTACTACTGTTCTACTGGCTGATGTTACTACTGTTCTACTGGCTGATGTTACTACTGTTCTACTGGCTGATGTTACTACTGTTCTACTGTTCTACTGGCTGATGTTACTACTGTTCTACTGTTCTACTGTTCTACTGGCTGATGTTACTACTGTTCTACTGGCTGATGTTACTACTGTTCTACTGGCTGATGTTACTACTGTTCTACTGGCTGATGTTACTACTGTTCTACTGGCTGATGTTACTACTGTTCTACTGGCTGATGTTACTACTGTTCTACTGGCTGATGTTACTACTGTTCTACTGGCTGATGTTACTACTGTTCTACTGGCTGATGTTACTACTGTTCTACTGGCTGATGTTACTACTGTTCTACTGGCTGATGTTACTACTGTTCTACTGGCTGATGTTACTACTATTCTACTGGCTGATGTTACTACTGTTCTACTGGCTGATGTTACTACTATTCTACTGGCTGATGTTACTACTGTTCTACTGGCTGATGTTACTACTGTTCTACTGGCTGATGTTACTACTGTTCTACTGGCTGATGTTACTACTGTTCTACTGGCTGATGTTACTACTGTTCTACTGTTCTACTGGCTGATGTTACTACTGTTCTACTGGCTGATGTTACTACTGTTCTACTGGCTGATGTTACTACTGTTCTACTGGCTGATGTTACTACTGTTCTACTGGCTGATGTTACTACTGTTCTACTGACTGATGTTACTACTGTTCTACTGGCTGATGTTACTACTGTTCTACTGGCTGATGTTACTACTGTTCTACTGTTCTACTGGCTGATGTTACTACTGTTCTACTGGCTGATGTTACTACTGTTCTACTGGCTGATGTTACTACTGTTCTACTGGCTGATGTTACTACTGTTCTACTGGCTGATGTTACTACTGTTCTACTGGCTGATGTTACTACTGTTCTACTGGCTGATGTTACTACAGTTCTACTGGCTGATGTTACTACTGTTCTACTGGCTGATGTTACTACTGTTCTACTGGCTGATGTTACTACTGTTCTACTGTTCTACTGGCTGATGTTACTACTGTTCTACTGTTCTACTGGCTGATGTTACTGCTGTTCTACTGGCTGATGTTACTACTGTTCTACTGGCTGATGTTACTACTGTTCTACTGGCTAATGTTACTACTGTTCTACTGGCTGATGTTACTACTGTTCTACTGGCTGATGTTCCTACTGTTCTACTGTTCTACTGGCTGATGTTACTACTGTTCTACTGGCTGATGTTACTACTGTTCTACTGTTCTACTGGCTGATGTTACTACTGTTCTCCTGACTGATGTTACTACTGTTCTACTGGCTGATGTTACTACTGTTCTACTGGCTGATGTTACTACTGTTCTACTGGCTGATGTTACTACTGTTCTACTGGCTGATGTTACTACTGTTCTGCTGGCTGATGTTACTACTGTTCTACTGGCTGATGTTCCTACTGTTCTACTGTTCTACTGGCTGATGTTCCTACTGTTCTACTGTTCTTCTGGCTGATGTTCCTACTGTTCTACTGTTCTACTGGCTGATGTTACTACTGTTCTACTGTTCTACTGGCTGATGTTCCTACTGTTCTACTGGCTGATGTTACTACTGTTCTACTGACTGATGTTACTACTGTTCTACTGTCTACTGGCTGATGTTACTACTGTTCTAGTGGCTGATGTTACTACTGTTCTACTGGCTGATGTTACTACTGTTCTACTGGCTGCTGTTACTACTGTTCTACTGGCTGATGTTACTACTGTTCTACTGGCTGATGTTACTACTGTTCTACTGGCTGATGTTACTACTGTTCTACTGGCTGATGTTACTACTATTCTACTGGCTGATGTTACTACTGTTCTACTGGCTGATGTTACTACTATTCTACTGGCTGATGTTACTACTGTTCTACTGGCTGATGTTACTACTGTTCTACTGGCTGATGTTACTACTGTTCTACTGGCTGATGTTACTACTGTTCTACTGTTCTACTGGCTGATGTTACTACTGTTCTACTGGCTGATGTTACTACTGTTCTACTGGCTGATGTTACTACTGTTCTACTGGCTGATGTTACTACTGTTCTACTGGCTGATGTTACTACTGTTCTACTGGCTGATGTTACTACTGTTCTACTGACTGATGTTACTACTGTTCTACTGGCTGATGTTACTACTGTTCTACTGGCTGATGTTACTACTGTTCTACTGGCTGATGTTACTACTGTTCTACTGGCTGATGTTACTACTGTTCTACTGTTCTACTGGCTGATGTTACTACTGTTCTACTGGCTGATGTTACTACTGTTCTACTGGCTGATGTTACTACTGTTCTACTGGCTGATGTTACTACTGTTCTACTGGCTGATGTTACTACTGTTCTACTGGCTGATGTTACTACTGTTCTACTGGCTGATGTTACTACAGTTCTACTGGCTGATGTTACTACTGTTCTACTGGCTGATGTTACTACTGTTCTACTGGCTGATGTTACTACTGTTCTACTGTTCTACTGGCTGATGTTACTACTGTTCTACTGTTCTACTGGCTGATGTTACTGCTGTTCTACTGGCTGATGTTACTACTGTTCTACTGGCTGATGTTACTACTGTTCTACTGGCTAATGTTACTACTGTTCTACTGGCTGATGTTACTACTGTTCTACTGGCTGATGTTCCTACTGTTCTACTGTTCTACTGGCTGATGTTACTACTGTTCTACTGGCTGATGTTACTACTGTTCTACTGTTCTACTGGCTGATGTTACTACTGTTCTCCTGACTGATGTTACTACTGTTCTACTGGCTGATGTTACTACTGTTCTACTGGCTGATGTTACTACTGTTCTACTGGCTGATGTTACTACTGTTCTACTGGCTGATGTTACTACTGTTCTGCTGGCTGATGTTACTACTGTTCTACTGGCTGATGTTCCTACTGTTCTACTGTTCTACTGGCTGATGTTCCTACTGTTCTACTGTTTATCTGGCTGATGTTCCTACTGTTCTACTGTTCTACTGGCTGATGTTACTACTGTTCTACTGTTCTACTGGCTGATGTTCCTACTGTTCTACTGGCTGATGTTACTACTGTTCTACTGACTGATGTTACTACTGTTCTACTGTCTACTGGCTGATGTTACTACTGTTCTAGTGGCTGATGTTACTACTGTTCTACTGGCTGATGTTACTACTGTTCTACTGTTCTACTGGCTGATGTTACTACTGTTCTACTGGCTGATGTTACTACTGTTCTACTGGCTGATGTTACTACTGTTCTACTGACTGATGTTACTACTGTTCTACTGGCTGATGTTACTACTGTTCTACTGTTCTACTGGCTGATGTTACTACTGTTCTACTGGCTGATGTTACGACTGTTCTACTGGCTGATGTTACTACTGTTCTACTGTTCTACTGGCTGATGTTACTACTGTTCTACTGGCTGATGTTACTACTGTTCTACTGGCTGATGTTACTACTGTTCTAGTGGCTGATGTTACTACTGTTCTACTGACTGATGTTACTACTGTTCTACTGGCTGATGTTACTACTGTTCTACTGTTCTACTGGCTGATGTTACTACTGTTCTACTGGCTAATGTTACTACTGTTCTACTGGCTGATGTTACTACTGTTCTAGTGGCTGATGTTACTACTGTTTTACTGGCTGATGTTACTACTGTTCTACTATCTACACGTTATGTTTCTTATGATTTGTGCATCCCTGTATTTCCACCACCTCCTCTCCTCTCCTCTCCTCTCCCCCCTACCCGTCTTCCCTCTTTCTCCTTTCCCCTCCTTCTCCTCTCCATCCTTCTCCTCTCCCCCCTACCCTTCTTCCCTCTTTCTCCTTTCCCCTCATTCTCCTCTCCATCCTTCTCCTCTCCCCCCTACCCGTCTTCCCTCTTTCTCCTTTCCCCTCCTTCTCATCTCCATCCTTCTCCTCTCCTCTCCTCTCTCCTCCTTCTCCTCTCCCCTCCTTCTCCTCTCCCCTCCTCCTCTCCCCTCCTTCTCCTTTCCCCTCCTTCTCCTCTCCATCCTTCTCCTCTCTCCTCCTCCTCTCCCCTCCTTCTCCTCTCCCATCTTCCCTCCGAATCCTCTCCCCTCCTTCTCCTCTCCCATCTTCCCTCCGAATCCTCTCCCCTCCTTCTCCTCTCCTTTTCATAAAACCATTCAGTTCTGAAATGAAGCCCTACAGGAGATACATTGAGATGTATGATATTGTTTGTTCACTCAGAGGTGGTCACAGCAGAATGCCATGGCTGGGAGGGACAGTACCAGGTTGAGAAGCCTTGTTGCTGTCCCTACAGAACATCCATTAGATGGTTCTCCTGGGCTTCACTGAAGACTGAGTAAGGATGAGGAAAGCCCTAGGCCATGATCGGTGATTCAGTGTATCTGTGTGTTGTCTGTGTGTGTGTTTGTGTGTGTCTCAGTGTGTGTGTGTGTGTGTGTGTGTGTGTGTGTGTGTGTGTCTGTTTGTGTGAGCAGGATGATTTGCAGAAGGGCAGCGGTACTTAGCCCCACTGCGTGGTGTAAAGTGCAGGAGAGGTACAGAGGACGCCCCAGGGTGTGTGTGTGTGGGTGTGTGTACCTGTGTCTTTATACATGGGTGTGCTGAGTTGGGCAGTACTTCTGTTACATGTATTTGAAACATGTATTTCAATTACTTCTGAGTATTTAGTAATTTGTATTAAACTGGACTGAAATACACTGGAATGAAATACATGTGACTGAAATACACTGGACTGAAATACACTGGACTGAAATACACTGGACTGAAATACACTGGACTGAAATACACTGGGCTGAAATACACTGGACTGAAATACACTGGACGGAAATACACTGGGCTGAAATACACTGGACTGAAATACACTGGACGGAAATACACTGGGCTGAAATACACTGGACTGAAATACACTGGACTGAAATATACTGGACTGAAATAACACTGGACTGAAATACACTGGACTGAAATATACTGGACTGAAATACACTGGGCTGAAATACACTGGACTGAAATACACTGGGCTGAAAAACACTGGGCTGAAATACACTGGACTGAAATACACTGGACTGAAATATACTGGACTGAAATATACTGGACTGAAATAACACTGGACTGAAATACACTGGACTGAAATATACTGGACTGAAATACACTGGGCTGAAATACACTGGACTGAAATACACTGGGCTGAAATACACTGGGCTGAAATACACTGGACTGAAATACACTGGACTGAAATATACTGGACTGAAATAACACTGGACTGAAATACACTGGGCTGAAATACACTGGACTGAAATACACTGGGCTGAAATACACTGGACTGAAATACACTGGACTGAAATACACTGGACTGAAATACACTGGACTGAAATACACTGGACTGAAATCTACTGGACTGAAATACACTGGACTGAAATACACTGGACTGAAATACACTGGTCTGAAATACACTGGACTGAAATACACTGGACTGAAATACACTGGACTGAAATACACTGGACTGAAATACATGGGACTGAAGATGGAAGGAAGTCCCCAAAAAAGTGTTAAACAAATTAAAATATATTTTAGATTTTAGATTCTTCATAGTAGCCACTCTTTGCCTTGATGACGGCTTTGCACAATCTTGGCAATCTCTCAACCAGGTGCGGGGGGGGCTGCCTTAATCGACATCCACATCTTCGGCGCCCGGGGAACAGTGGGTTAACTGCCTTGTTCAGGGGCAGAACAACAGATTTTTACACTCCCGTTATGGTAGGTAGGTAGCCTAGTGGTTAGAGCATTGGGCCAGTCCCCGAAAGGTTGCTAGATAGAATCCCCGAGCTGACAAGGTAAAAATCTGTCGTTCTGCCCCTGAACAAGGCAGTTAACCACTGTTCCTAGACCGTCATTGTAAATAAGAATTTGTTCTTAACTGACTTGCCTAGTTAAATAAAGGTAAAATAATAAAAATGTTTGCCCACCCCTGTGTAATACTGAGTGTGTTAGTATCCTGGGTGTGTTAGTATCCTGGGTGTGTTAGTATCCTGGGTGTGTAATACTGAGTGTGTTAGTATCCTGGGTGTGTAATACTGAGTGTGTTAGTATCCTGGGTGTGTAACACTGAGTGTGTTAGTAACACTGAGTGTGTTAGTATCTAGTCTCACGCTCTCATCCCTCTCTCCCTCCATCTCTCATGGCCAGAGGATGCTACCCTGCTCCTTCTCTTCACCCTCATTCCCTGTCTCTGTGTGAGATATGCTACGTTGCCCTCTGTCTCTCCATACATCCTGTTGTTAGTCCACACACACACACACACACACACACACACACACACACACACACACACACACACACACACACACACACACACACACACACACACACACACACACACACACACACACACTCACGCAGAAGCTGTCACACACACACACACTCCTCTCTCTCACACAGACCTAGAAATACCCCCAGGCAGACACACACACACACACACAGAACCTGTCACACACACACACACACACACACACACACACACACACACACACACACACACACACACACACACACACACACACACACACACACACACACACACACACACACACACACACACACACACACACACACACACACACACACACTCCTCTCTCTCACACAGACCTAGAAATACCCCCAGGCAGACACACACACACACACACACACACACAGTCACACAGAACCTGTCACACACGCTCACTCTCTCTCACACATAAACAGCCACACGCACAGTTGCAGCTCTAATGTATATGAAGTATATGAAGAAAGAAAAAACTGTTTTATACAAAACTACTAAACTTTCTAGTACTACAAAACTACAAAACGATCTAGAACTACAAAACCACAAAACGATCGAGAACTACAAAACTACAAAACGATCTAGAACTACAAAACCACAAAACGACCTAGAACTACAAAACCACAAATCAATCTAGAACTACAAAACTACAAAACTGTCTAGTACTACAAAACTATCTAAACTACAAAACGAATAAACTATCTAGAACTACAAAACGACATAACTGTCTATTACTACAACTACCAGTGGTGGAAAAAGTACCCAATTGTCATACTTGAGTAAAAGTATAGATACCTTAATAGAAAAAGAGTTAAAGTGAAAATCACCCAGTAAACATCTAAAAGTATTTGGTTCTAAATGTTCTTAAGTATAAAAGTAAAAGTAAAAGTATAAATAACTTCAAATCATTTTCTTGTTTTTAAAATTTACAGATAGCCAGGGGCACACTCCAACACTCAGACATTATTTACAGATAGCCAGGGGCACATTCCAACACTCAGACATTATTTACAGATAGCCAGGGACACACTCCAACACTCAGACATTATTTACAGATAGCCAGGGGCACACTCCAACACTCAGACATTATTTACAGATAGCCAGGGACACACTCCAACACTCAGACATTATTTACAGATAGCCAGGGGACACTCCAACACTCAGACATTATTTACAGATAGCCAGGGGCACATTCCAACACTCAGACATTATTTACAGATAGCCAGGGACACACTCCAACACTCAGACATTATTTACAGATAGCCAGGGGCACACTCCAACACTCAGACATTATTTACAGATAGCCAGGGACACACTCCAACACTCAGACATTATTTACAGATAGCCAGGGGACACTCCAACACTCAGACATTATTTACAGATAGCCAGGGGCACATTCCAACACTCAGACATTATTTACAGATAGCCAGGGGCACACTCCAACACTCAGACATGATTTACAGATAGCCAGGGGCACACTCCAACACTCAGACATTATTTACAGATAGCCAGGGGCACATTCCAACACTCAGACATTATTTACAGATAGCCAGGGGCACACTCCAACACTCAGACATCATTTACAGATAGCCAGGGGCACACTCCAACACTCAGACATTATTTACAGATAGCCAGGGGCACATTCCAACACTCAGACATTATTTACAGATAGCCAGGGGCACACTCCAACACTCAGACATCATTTACAGATAGCCAGGGGCACACTCCAACACTCAGACATCATTACAGATAGCCAGGGGCACACTCCTACACTCAGACATCATTTACAGATAACTAGGGGCACACTCCTACACTCAGACATCATTTACAGATAACTAGGGGCACACTCCCACACTCAGACATTATTTACAGATAGCCAGGGGAACACTCCAACACTCAGACATTATTTACAGATAGCCAGGGGCACACTCAGACATTATTTACAGATAGCCAGGGGAACACTCCAACACTCAGACATTATTTACAGATAGCCAGGGGAACACTCCAACACTCAGACATTATTTACCAAAGATGCATGTGTATTTAGTGAGTCCGCCAGATCAGAGGGAGAAGGGATGACCACGTGTTCTCTTGATAAGTGTGTGAATTGGACCATTTTCCTGTCCTGCTAAGCATTCAAAATGTAAGTACTTTGAGTTGTCTGGAAAAATGCATGGAGTAAAAAGTACAATATTATCTTTAGGAATGTAGTGAAGTAAATGTAAAAGTTATATAAATAGTAATGTACAGATACGCCAAAAAACGACTTAAAGGAGTACTTTAAAGTATTTTTACTTAATTACTTTACACCACTGAAAACTACTAAACTATCTACAACTACAAAACTACAAATCGGTCTACAACTACAAAACTACTAAAATATCTAGAACTACAAAACTACCAAACTGATTAGAACACAAGTAGAGCGTGTATATATGTGTGTGTTCAACTACACTGCTGAGAGAGTGTGTGTGTGTTCAACTACACCACTGAGAGTGTGTTCAACTACACCACTAAGAGTGTGTGTGTGTGTTCAACTACACCGCTGAGAGAGTGTGTGTGTGTTCAACTACACCACTGAGAGTGTGTTCAACAACACCGCTGAGAGTGTGTTCAACTACACCACTGAGAGTGTGTTCAACTACACCACTGAGAGTGTGTTCAACTACACAGCTGAGAGTGTGTTCAACTACACCACTAAGAGTGTGTTCAACTACACCACTGAGAGTGTGTTCAACTACACCGCTGAGAGTGTGTTCAACTACACCACTGAGAGTGTGTTCAACTACACCACTAAGAGTGTGTTCAACTACACCACTGAGAGTGTGTTCAACTACACCACTGAGAGAGTGTTCAACTACACCGCTGAGAGTGTTCAACTACACCACTGAGAGTGTGTTCAACTACACCGCTGAGAGTGTGTTCAACTACACCGCTGAGAGTGTGTTCAACTACACCACTGAGTGTGTGTTCAACTACACCGCTGAGAGAGTGTTCAACTACACCACTGAGAGTGTGTTCAACTACACCGCTGAGAGTGTGTTCAACTACACCGCTGAGAGAGTGTTCAACTACACCGCTGAGAGTGTGTTCAACTACACCGCTGAGAGAGTGTTCAACTACACCGCTGAGAGTGTTCAACTACACCACTGAGAGTGTGTTCAACTACAACACTGAGAGTGTGTTCAACTACACCACTGAGAGTGTGTTCAACTACACCGCTGAGAGTGTGTTCAACTACACCGCTGAGAGTGTGTTCAACTACACCGCTGAGAGTGTGTTCAACTACACCGCTGAGAGTGTGTTCAACTACACCACTGAGAGTGTGTTCAACTACACCGCTGAGAGTGTGTTCAACTACACCGCTGAGAGTGTGTTCAACTACACCACTGAGAGTGTGTTCAACTACACCGCTGAGAGTGTGTTCAACTACACCGCTGAGAGTGTGTTCAACTACACCACTGAGAGTGTGTTCAACTACACCGCTGAGAGTGTGTTCAACAACACCACTGAGAGTGTGTTCAACTACACCACTGAGAGTGTTTTCAACTACACCACTGAGAGTGTGTTCAACTACACCACTGAGAGTGTGTTCAACTACACCATTGAGAGTGTTTTCAACTACACCACTAAGAGTGTGTTCAACTACACCGCTGAGAGTGTGTTCAACTACACCACTGAGAGTGTGTTCAACTACACCACTGAGAGTGTGTTCAACTACACCACTGAGAGTGTGTTCAACAACACCACTGAGAGTGTATTCAACAACACCACTGAGAGTGTGTTCAACTACACCACTGAAAATAGTTTGATGGTGAAACTTCTATGCAACAGGTGTTTATTTGTAAATGTTTCTTGTTGTTTGTTTATTTGTTACATTTATCATCACACACGGTGAGTGTTATGGTGATAGTTACCGTTGACGATGAGTATGATGGTGATGGTTATGGGGATGGTTACGTTGACGATGAGGGTGATGGTGAGTGTTAAGGTGATGGTTACGTTGACGATGAGGGTGATGGTGAGTGTTAAGGTGATAGTTACCGTTGACGATGTGTGTTATGGTGATGGTTACAGTTGACGATGAGTGTTATGGTGAGTGTTAAGGTGATGGTTACCGTTGACGATGAGTGTGATGGTGAGTGTTAAGGTGATGGTTACGTTGACGATGAGTGTGATGGTGAGTGTTATGGTGATAGTTACCGTTGACGATGAGTATGATGGTGATGGTTATGGGGATGGTTACCGTTGACGATGAGTGTGATGGTAAGTGTTATGGTGATAGTTACCGTTGACGATGAGTATGATGGTGATGGTTACCGTTGACAATGAGTGTTATGGTGATGGTTACAGTTGACGATGAGTGTTATGGTGAGTGTTAAGGTGATGGTTACCGTTGACGATGAGTGTGATGGTGAGTGTTAAGGTGATGGTTACGTTGACGATGAGTGTGATGGTGAGTGTTATGGTGATAGTTACCGTTGACGATGAGTATGATGGTGATGGTTACCGTTGACAATGAGTGTTATGGTGATAGTTACCGTTGACGATGAGTGTTATGGTGATAGTTACCGTTGTCGATGAGTGTTATGGTGATAGTTACCGTTGACGATGAGTGGGATGGTGATGGTTATGGTTGTTGGTGTGTTTTACAGGTGTGGGTGTGTTTTACAGGTGTGGGTGTGTTTTACAGGTGTGGGTGTGTTTTACAGGTGTGGGTGTGTTTTACAGGTGTGGGTGTGTCTTACAGGTGTGGATGTTTGTCTTCCAGGTGCTGGGTGCTGTTGAGGCCACAGGGGCTCCATGCCCTCCACTGCCAGGTGATGTTGGGGGCGGGGAGTCCGTACCCTGTACATGTGAGGGTCTGTCTGCTGCCACGACTATACGGGTTAGAGGGTGTCGCTATTTCCTTCTCATGGATCTGAGGGGGAACTGGGTGGGATAGAATGACGGGGGAGACTCTAATCAGGGTATCAGACCATGGTCAAGTACATAAATCTAATATTTACAAAGACTTGATTTAGCTTGAAGCTTGAACCTTTTGGGAATATTCCATTTGATTTATTGAACCTGGCAACTAGAGTGTGTGTCTGTTCAAATACCCCACCGAGAGTGTGTGTTCAACAACACCACCGAGAGTGTGTGTTCAACTACACCGCCGAGAGTGTGTGTGTGTTCAACTACACCGTTGAGAGTGTGTGTTCAACTACACCACTGAGAGTGTGTGTGTTCAACTACACCGCCAAGAGTGTGTGTGTTCAACTATACCGCCAAGAGAGTGTTTGTGTTCAAATTAACCACTGAGAGTGTGTGTGTGTTCAACTACATCACTGAGTGTGTGTGTGTGTTCAACTACACCACCAAGAGTGTGTGTGTGTTCAACTACACCGCCGAGAGTGTGTGTGTGTGTTCAACTACATCGGCGAGAGTGTGTGTGTGTGTTCAACTACACCGGTGAGAGTGTGTTCAACTACACCACTGAGAGTGTGTTCAACTACACTGCTGCGAGTGTGTGTGTGTTCAACTACACCACGGAGAATGTGTTCAACTACACCACTGAGCGTGTGTGTGTGTTCAACTACACCGCCAAGAGTGTGTGTGTTCAACTACACCGCTGAGAGTGTGTGTGTGTTCAACTACACCGCCGAGAGTGTGTGTGCGAGAGTGTGTGTGTGTTCAACTACACTGCCGAGAGTGTGTATGTGTTCAACTACACCGCCGAGAGTGTGTGTGTGTTCAACTACACCGCCGAGAGTGTGTGTGTGTGTTCAACTACATCGGCGAGAGTGTGTTCAACTACACCACTGAGAGTGTGTGTGTGTTCAACTACACCACTGAGTGTGTATGTGTGTTCAACTACACCGCAGAGAGTGTGTGTGTGTTCAACTACACCGGCGAGAGTGTGTGTGTGTGTTCAACTACACCGGCGAGAGTGTGTTCAACTACACCACTGAGAGTGTGTTCAACTACACTGCTGCGAGTGTGTGTGTGTTCAACTACACCACGGAGAGTGTGTTCAACTACACCACTGAGAGTGTGTGTGTGTTCAACTACACCGCCAAGAGTGTGTGTGTGTTCAACTACACCGCTGAGAGTGTGTGTGTGTTCAACTACACCCCCGAGAGTGTGTGTGCGAGAGTGTGTGTGTGTTCAACTACACTGCAGAGAGTGTGTATGTGTTCAACTACACCACGGAGAGTGTGTTCAACTACACCACTGAGAGTGTGTGTGTTTTCAACTACACCGCAGAGAGTGTGTGTGTGTGTGTGTTCAACTACACCACCGCGAGTGTGTGTGTGTTCAACTACACCGCCGAGAGTGTATGTGTGTTCAACTACACCACCGCGAGTGTGTGTGTGTTCAACTACACCGGCGATATGTGTTATGGGGATGGTTACCGTTGGCGATGAGTTTTATGGGGATGGTTACCGTTACAATGAGTGTTATGGGGATGGTTACCGTTACGATGAGTGTTATGGGGATGGTTACCGTTACGATGAGTGTTATGGGGATGGTTACCGTTACCATGAGTGTTACGGTGATAGTTACTGTTAACGATGAGTGTTACGGGGATGGTTAACGTTGACGATGAGTGTTACGGGGATGGTTACCGTTACAATGAGTGTTACGGGGATAGTTACCATTACGATTAGTGTTATGGGGATAGTTACCGTTACGATGAGTGTTATGGGGATGGTTACCGTTACGATGAGTGTTATGGGGATAGTTACCGTTACGATGAGTAGTATGGGGATAGTTACCGTTACGATGAGTGTTATGGGGATGGTTACCGTTATGATGAGTGTTATGGGGATGGTTACCGTTGACGATGAGTGTTATGGGGATGGTTACCGTTACAATGAGTGTTACGGGGATAGTTACCGTTACGATGAGTGTTAAGGGTATGGTTACCGTTACGATGAGTGTAATGGGGATAGTTACCGTTACGATTAGTGTTATGGGGATAGTTACCGTTACGATGAGTGTTATGGGGATAGTTACCGTTACGATGAGTGTTATGGGGATGGTTACCGTTACAATGAGTGTTATGGGGATGGTTACCGTTACGATGAGTGTTATGGGGATAGTTACCGTTACGATGAGTGTTATGGGGATGGTTACCGTTACGTTGAGTGTTATGGGGATAGTTACCGTTACGTTGAGTGTTATGGGGACGGTTACCGTTACGATGAGTGTTATGGGGATGGTTACCATTACGATGAGTGGTATGGGGATAGTTACCGTTACAATGAGTGTTATGGGGATAGTTACCGTTACGATGAGTGTTATGGGGATAGTTACCGTTACGATGAGTGTTATGGGGATGGTTACCGTTACGTTGAGTGTTATGGGGATGGTTACCGTTACGATGCGTGTTATGGGGATAGTTACAGTTACGATGCGTGTTATGGGGATGGTTACCGTTGACAATGTGTGTAATAGTTATAAAGTTGAAGTCAGAAGTTTACATACACCTTGGCCAAATACATTTAAACTCAGTTTTTCACAATTCTTGACATTTAATCCTAGTAAAAATGCCCTGTCTTAGGTCAGTTAGGATCACCACTTTATTTTAAGAATGTATAATGTCAGAATATTAGTTGAGATAATTATTTCTTTCATCTTTTATTTCTTTCATCACATTCCCAGTGGGTCAGAAGTTTACATACACTCAATTCGTATTTGGTAGCATTGCCTTTAAATTGTTTAACTTGAGTCAAACATTTTGGGTAGCCTTCCACAAGCTTCCCACAATAATTTAGGTGAATTTTGGCCCATTCCTCCTGACAGAGCTGGTGTAACTGAGTCAGGTTTGTAGGCCTCCTTGCTCGCACATGCTTTTTCAGTTCTGCCCACACATCTTCTATTGGATTGAGGTCAGGGCTTTGTGATGGCCACTCCAATACCTTGACTTTGATATCCTTTAGCCATTTTGTCACAACTTTGGAAGTATGCTTGGGGTCATTGTCCATTTGGAAGACCCATTTGCGACCAAGCTTTAACTTCCTGACAGATGTCTTGAGATGTTTCAATAAATCCACGTAATTTTCCTGCCTCATGATGCCATCTATTTTGTGAAATGCACCTGTCCCTCCTGCAGCAAAGCACCCCCACAACATGATGCTGCCCCCCCCGTGCTTCACGGTTGGGATGGTGTTCTTTGGCTTGCAAGCCTCCCCCTTTTTCCTCCAAACATAACGATGATCATTATGGCCAAACAGTTTTATTTTTGTTTCATCAGACCAGAGGACATTTCTCCAAAAAATACGATCTTTGTCCCCAAGTGCAGTTGCAAACCGTAGTCTGGCTTTTTTATGGAGGTTTTGCAGCAGTGGCTTCTTCCTTGCTGAGCGGCCTTTCAGGTTATGTCGATATAGGACTCGTTTTACTGTGGATATAGATACTTTTGTACCTGTTTCCTCCAGCATCTTCACAAGGTCCTTTGCTGTTGTTCTGGGATTGATTTGCACTTTTCACACCAAAGTACGTAAATCTCTAGGAGACAGAATGCGTCTCCTTCCTGAGCGGTATGACGGCTGCGTGGTCCCATGGTGTTTATACTTGCGTACTATTGTTTGTACAGATGAACGTGGTACCTTCAGGTGTTTGGAAATTGCTCCCAAGGATGAACCAGACTTGTGGAGGTCTACAATTCTTTTTTCTGAGGACTTGGATGATTTCTTTTGAATTTCCCATGATGTCAAGCAAAGAGGCACTGAGTTTGAAGGTAGGCCTTGAAATACATCCACAGGTACAACTCCAATTGACTCAAATTATGTCAATTAGCCTATCAGAAGCTTCTAAAGCCATGACATAATTGTCTGGAATTTTCCAAGCTGTTCAAAGGCACAGTCAACTTAGTGTATGTAAACTTCTGACCCACTGGAATTGTGATACAGGGAAATTTAAACAATTGTTGGAAAAATTACTTGTGTCATGCACAAAGTCGATCCTAACCGAATTGCCAAAACTATAGTTTGTTACCAAGAAATTTGTGGTGTGGTTGAAAAACAATTTTTAATGACTCCAACCTAAGTGTATGTTAAAACCTTTTCTCAATAGGGGGTGCTGTTTACACTTTGAAAAAAAATCGTTCCCAAATTAAACTGCCTCGTACTCAATTCTTGCTCGTACAATATGCATATTATTATTACTATTTGATAGAAAACACTCTCTAGTTTCTAAAACCGTTTGAATTATTTCTCTGAGTGAAACAGAACTCATTCTGCAGCACACTTCCTGTCAAGAAGTGAGATTTCTGAAATCGAGGTCTCTGTTCCAGGGTCGGTTTATAAATTCCCTTGTAAGCTATGGGGCTACATGCACTGCATACGCCTTCCCCTAGATGTCAGTAAGCGGTGAGACTTTGAATGGAGTGGATAGCACCATCTGGAGGAGTATAAAGCCTCTTGGAACGGAAGGACCGACCTTTTCGACGCGGGGCCTGACGCAGGAGGGACACCAAGCATGGCGTCCTGAAAAGCTTTCGTTTTAGCAGCTCTATATCTCCGGCTCTGATTTAATTTGATTTTTGTCTTAAAAACTTCATAAGGTAGTTAATTTAAACCGACTTATAGCAGTTTATTGCGATTTTCTGGAATTTCTTTGTCATGCGTCGTCGCGAGTTGGACACCTCTCCGGCATATGGCTAACGTTAGCTGCTAATTACACGGTTGAAGAGGACATCTTTCAACCAAAAGACGATTGTTCTGGACAAAGGACACCTTGCCCAAGATTCTGATGGAAGCTCAACAAATAGTAAGAGGTCTTTATGCTATTAATTCGTATTTATGTTGAAAAATGTGAAACAATAATTCCGCCATGAATTGCGGTGCGGTCTCGCTTTAGCGCACGCTGTATATCGTATTAACGTTAATTTTAAAAATCTAACACAGCGATTGCATTAAGAACTAATATATCTTTCATT
Organism: Salvelinus alpinus; assembly: GCF_045679555.1. Lineage (NCBI taxonomy): Eukaryota > Metazoa > Chordata > Actinopteri > Salmoniformes > Salmonidae > Salvelinus > Salvelinus alpinus. The sequence continues at coordinate 101,246,074 of NC_092089.1, read as the reverse complement.
TGCTGTCCAACCTGTATTTTTTAGTCAAGTTTATGATTAGTTATCGATTAGATTAGGTGCCTCTCCAAGATGGCGCCGGACAGATTGCTTGAAGTTTGACTACTAATCACATTGTATAACCACGATTTGTGCCGTTAAATATGCACATTTTCGAACAAATCCTATATGCATTGTGTAATATGATGTTACAGGACTGTCATCTGATGAAGTATATGAAGGTTAGTCAAAAATTATATATCTTTTGCTGGTTTGTTAGGATCGCTAACCTTTGCTGCTGGTAAACGGCTTGTGTTTCTGGCTATTGTGGTAAGCTAATATAATGCTATATTGTGTTTTCGCTGTAAAACACTTAAAAGATCTGAAATATTGGCTGGATTCACAAGATGTTGGTCTTTCATTTGCTGTACGCTGTGTATTTTTCAGAAATGTTTTATGATGAGTATTTAGGTATTTGACGTTGGTCTCTGTAATTATTCTGGCTGCTTCAGCACTATTTCAGATTGCAGCTGCAATGTAGAACTGTGATTTATACCTGAAATATGCAAATTTTTCTAACAAAACATATGCTATACAATAAATATGTTATCAGACTGTCATTTGATGAAGTTGTTTCTTGGTTAGTGGCTATTTATATCTTTATTTGGTCGAATTTGTGATAGCTACCTATGCAGGAAAAAAATGGTGGGAAAAAAAAGTTGTGTCTTTTGCTATCGTGGTTAGCTAATAGATTTACATATTGTGTCTTCCCTGTAAAACATTTAAAAAATCTGAAATGATGGCTGGATTCACAAGATGTGTATCTTTCATCTGGTGTCTTGGACTTGTGATTTAATGATATTTAGATGCTAGTATTTACTTGTGACGCTATGCTAGGCTATGCTAGTCAGCTTTTTTACTGATGGGGTGCTCCCGGATCCGGGATTGTGTGCAACTAGAAGTTAACTTCCGACTTCAACTGTAGTTACCGTTGACAATGAGTGTTATGGGGATGGTTACCGTTGGCGATGAGTGTTATGGTGATAGTTACCGTTGACGATGAGTGTGATGGTTATGGGGATGGTTACCGTTGACGATGAGTGTGATGGTGAGTCTCCTCTCCAGCAAGGAGGCGGTGTTCTTGAGGAGGACGGTGTAGTTCCCAGCATCCTCAGGGTGGACGTCTCTGATCTCTAAGTTATAGTGCTGATGGAGACGCATCCTGTTGAACTCTGGACGACGGCTGATCAACTTATCATCTTTATACCTGAGAGAACATCCAGACAAAAAGGAACACAACGTTGAACTTTATATAGCAAGGTATTGTAGCAAATAAGTATTATAAAATACATGCATCAGAAACAGGGTACGCTTTGGGAATTGTCTGATCAATATCAGCAAGCTAGAATAGCTAACTGCAGCAAAATAGCTAGCTAGCTGATTGGCTAAACAGAATGTCAGCACGCTTTTCTCCAGCAGCAAACCTAGTTCTGAAAGATGAATTTAGAGGGCGTCCTTGCAACAAACCCAGTTCTGAAAGATGAATTTAAAGGGCGCCCTCGCAACAAAGTCAAAACATTATGAAGATACATTTTCAATATCAGATAGTTAATGTTCCATGGCAGATAGTTAATGTTCCATATCAGATAGTTAATGTTCCATATCAGATAGTTAATGTTCCATATCAGATAGTTAATGTTCCATGTCAGATAGTTAATGTTCCATACCAGATAGTTAATGTTCCATATCAGATAGTTAATGTTTCATATCAGATAGTTAATGTTCCATGGCAGATAGTTAATGTTCCATGGCAGATAGTTAATGTTCCATATCAGATAGTTAATGTTCCATATCAGATAGTTAATGTTCCATGGCAGATAGTTAATGTTCCATGGCAGACAGTTCATGTTCCATGGCAGATAGTTAATGTTCCATGGCAGATAGTTAATGTTCCATATCAGATAGTTAATGTTCCATATCAGATAGTTAATGTTCCATGTCAGATAGTTAATGTTCCATGGCAGATAGTTAATGTTCCATACCAGATAGTTAATGTTCCATACCAGATAGTTAATGTTCCATGTCAGATAGTTAATGTTCCATATCAGATAGTTAATGTTTCATATCAGATAGTTAATGTTCCATGGCAGATAGTTAATGTTCCATACCAGATAGTTAATGTTCCATACCAGATAGTTAATGTTCCATATCAGATAGTTAATGTTCCATGGCAGATAGTTAATGTTCCATGTCAGATAGTTAATGTTCCATATCAGATAGTTAATGTTCCATATCAGATAGTTAATGTTCCATGGCAGATAGTTAATGTTCCATACCAGATAGTTAATGTTCCATACCAGATAGTTAATGTTCCATGTCAGATAGTTAATGTTCCATGGCAGATAGTTAATGTTCCATGTCAGATAGTTAATGTTCCATGTCAGATAGTTAATGTTCCATATCAGATAGTTAATGTTCCATATCAGATAGTTAATGTTCCATGGCAGATAGTTAATGTTCCATACCAGATAGTTAATGTTCCATATCAGATAGTTAATGTTTCATGGCAGATAGTTAATGTTCCATATCAGATAGTTAATGTTCCATATCAGATAGTTAATGTTCCATATCAGATAGTTAATGTTTCATGGCAGATAGTTAATGTTCCATATCAGATAGTTAATGTTCCATATCAGATAGTTAATGTTCCATGGCAGATAGTTAATGTTCCATATCAGATAGTTAATGTTCCATATCAGATAGTTAATGTTCCATGGCAGATAGTTAATGTTCCATATCAGATAGTTAATGTTTCATGGCAGATACTTAATGTTCCATATCAGATAGTTAATGTTCCATGGCAGATACTTAATGTTCCATATCAGATAGTTAATGTTCCATGTCAGATAGTTAATGTTCCATGGCAGATAGTTAATGTTCCATATCAGATAGTTAAATGTTCCATATCAGATAGTTAATGTTCCATGGCAGATAGTTAATGTTCCATGGCAGATAGTTAATGTTCCATACCAGATAGGTAATGTTCCATATCAGATAGTTAATGTTCCATGGCAGATACTTAATGTTCCATATCAGATAGTTAATGTTCCATGTCAGATAGTTAATGTTCCATGGCAGATAGTTAATGTTCCATATCAGATAGTTAATGTTCCATATCAGATAGTTAATGTTCCATGGCAGATAGTTAATGTTCCATGGCAGATAGTTCATGTTCCATGGCAGATAGTTAATGTTCCATATCAGATAGTTAATGTTCCATATCAGATAGTTAATGTTCCATGTCAGATAGTTAATGTTCCATGGCAGATAGTTAATGTTCCATGGCAGATAGTTAATGTTCCACGTCAGATAGTTAATGTTCCATATCAGATAGTTAATGTTCCATATCAGATAGTTAATGTTCCATATCAGATAGTTAATGTTCCATACCAGATAGTTCATGTTCCATGGCAGATAGTTAATGTTCCATGTCAGATAGTTAATGTTCCATGGCAGATAGTTAATGTTCCATATCAGATAGTTAATGTTCCATGGCAGATAGTTAACAATGCCAGATGGTCTTACCACTGTATGTCAGGTCTTGGGTATGCTGACACATTGACTAACAGTTTAAAGGACTTCTGTCCTGATGTTGCCTCGACGACCGGCCCGCTCCTGTAGTCTAGGCTGATGAATGGCTTCTCTGCAACAGGACACAGACACACACACACACACACACACACACACACACACACACACACACACACACACACACACACACACACACACACACACACACACACACACACACACACACACACACACAGACACACACACGCACACGCACATACATAGGAGGGCAAAGAGGAGGTTTGGTGAAACATACTTGCGTAATAAGAAACCTTGCCAGAGACAGGAAGACTTAGGAAAGGTATTTTATTACCTAGGCTTTAGCTCAGCAGGCTAACATAGTATTGTGGTGCACAAATGGCCCGGGTTTCAAACATAGTTCTTACCATACACTATGACTTGCGTTGCCAGATCCATTTTTTTGTCCATGCTGATGGCAGAGCAGGTGTAAGTGCCGGTGTCGGTGACGTTGACGCTTTGGATGGTCAGGATGCTGACTGCCTCCGTGAACCGAGAGAGAGAATTACGCTTGTGCACTATGCCCACTGTACTGTTCATCTAGAGGTGGGAGAGAGGGAAAGAGAGAGATGGAAAGAGAGAGAGGGAGAGAGAGAGAGAGAGGGAGAGAGAGAGAGAGAGAGAGAGAGAGAGAGAAAGAGAGAGAGGGAAAGAGAGAGAGAGAGAGAGAGAGATAGGGGGATAGAGAGAGGGATAGAGAGAGAAAGATAATTGAATTTAATTGAGAGAGAGGGGGTTAGAGAGAGACAGAAATGTAAAGACATAAACAAGACATTCCATACACATATATCCATCTATTAACCTAGTTCCTCCAAGCTACATAAAATGATACATAATTCAGTGAATTAGCTTGATCCGAACTGCAGCGAAACTGATCGCTTGCCATAGGTTCTGTTCTATTCAAATGTACGTTTTCCCTCATAATTTACCTGGATCTTCGTAAGGTGTGTAAACTACTCTTTTTTTTACTACCGTACCTGTTTTCCAGGATAGGACCACTGGAACTCGACGAGCGTGTTGAACTCTACAGTGGCGGTACAGTTGAGCGTCAGGACTTCCTCCATGAACAGCTCCACCGAGTCCTCTGGATAGAGCTTGAAGTCGTAAACCTGACTTCCTGTCGGGAGGGGGGAAGGGGGGGGAAGTGGTGAGAGAGGTCAATATGACACCACCACACTGACAAACAGAGCTGGCCCAGAGAAGTTGAGTCTCTTTGGCTGGACCCACACCATGTCCCTGGGCCCCTGGCACCGTTCCATTACTTTTTAACTCACGTCCTTCTTTTCTCTCTTCCTTGAAGTAATCACTTGAAGAAAATGACCTATCTACCAACGTCAGGTCATTGAAAGTTGCATAGTTTTACACCTATCCAGTCATTAGAGATCATTGATTATTTCAAATAAGTGAGGAAGAGGGGTTTGAACTAAGTATTTGAAGAAACCTAAGGGCAGAGCCGTTGTCGTTGGCTGGAGTGGGCTAGCTCTGTCGACTCGAGCCTGAGCTAATCTGTTGAAATGTCCACCTTTCAAACTGTCGTCACCTAATCTGTGAAGACTTGATAAGGGAAACCAAATGGAATTAAACCAGTCCTTTCACCTGTCATTAGGAAACCTTTAAGACTCTCAGCACCTGACCAAGATCTCTCTAATTGTGAAACTCAATTTGTGGCTCTCTGCTCTCATTGGAAAAAATGTGGAATCTTAAGAACTCTGTGTGATGCTGTATGAAGGTGATACTGTATCTGTACTGGGTGGGGGCTAGCTAGCTAGCGTCTGTATGAAGGTGATACTGTATCTGTACTGGGTGGGGGCTAGCTAGCTAGCGTCTGTATGAAGGTGATACTGTATCTGTACTGGGTGGGGGCTAGCTAGCTAGCGTCTGTATGAAGGTGATACTGTATCTGTACTGGGTGTGAGCTAGCTAGCTAGCCTTCTGTTTGAAGGTGATACTGTATCTGTACTGATAGAGACATGCAGTACGGCCATCTCTAATGATAGAGACATACAGTATGGCCATCTCTCATGATACTCAGGGCTCTAGTTGTGCTAGTAGTGTATACGGGGGGGGGGGGGGGGTTAGAAGGATTACTTTATCCTATCCTAGGTATTCCTTAGTTGTGCTAGTAGTGTATACTTGGTAGAGTCAGTAGTGTGAATTCTGGCAACCAGACGGTAGAGAGGTTATATTTGTCATGCAGGGTGGCTGTGTACTAGGTAGTGTATAGTATGTAGTGCATAGTTACCTGTGGACTGCACCAAGTAGAGGCTAGAGCGGTAGTGTCTCCCTTGTCGTGTAGCTTGGCAGTATATCCCAATGAGGAAAGGTCTGGAGTCTAAGGTCTGTCTAGGGATAGACCAGCCTCTTTTACTGTCCCACACCATCCCCTCATCCTCCAGGAGCATAGGTATCGTCTCCCACTGGGGAGAGAGGAGAGGAGAGAGGAGTGAGTAGAAAGGGGAATGAGGAGAGGAGAGAGGGATGAGAAAGGAGAGAGGGATGAGAGAGGAGAGAGGGATGAGAGAGGAGAGCGGAATGTGGAGAGGAGAGAGGGATGAGAGAGGAGAGCGGAATGAGGAGAGGAGAGAGGGATGAGAAAGGAGAGAGGGATGAGAGAGGAGAGGGATGAGTAGAGAGGGGAATGAGGAGGGAGAGAGGGATGAGAAGAGAGGGGAATGAGGAGATGAGAGAGGGATGAGAAGAGAGGGGAATGAGGAGAGGAGAGAGGGATGAGAAGAGAGGGGAATGAGGAGGGAGAGAGGGATGAGAAGAGAGGGATGAGTAGAGAGGGGAATGAGGAGAGGAGAGAGGGATGAGTAGAGAGGGGAATGAGGAGGGAGAGATGAGAAGAGAGGGGAATGAGGAGAGGAGAGAGGGATGAGAGTAGAATAAAGCAGAGTAGAATAGAGCAGAGTAGAACAGATTAGAGTAGAGTCCAGTAGAATAGAGCAGAGTAGAGTAGAATAGAGTAGAGTAGAATGTAATAGAGCAGAGTTTAGTAGAATAGAGCAGAGTAGAGTAGAGTATAATATAATAGACAGGGTAGAGTAGAGTAGAATATAATACAGCAGAGTAGAGTAGAATATAGTAGAGTAGTGAAGAATAGAGTAGAGCAGAGTATAGTAGAATAAAGCAGAATAAAGCAGAGTAGAGTAGAACAGAGTAGAGTAGAATAGAGCAGAATAGAGTAGAACATGTTAGAGTAGAATAGAATAGAGCAGAGTAGAGTAGAACAGAGTAGAATAGAATAGAGCAGAGCAGCGTAGAGTGGAATAGAGCAGAGCAGAGTAGAGCAGAGTAGAGTAGAATAGAGCAGAGCAGAGTAGAACAGAGTAGAGTAGAATAGAATAGAGCAGAGTGGAACAGAGTAGTTTAGAATAGAATAGAGTAGAGCAGAGCAGAGTAGAGTAGAGTAGAGTAGAATATAATAGAGTACAGCATAGTACTGTAGAACATAGCAGAGTACAACAGATTAGCGCAGAGAATAGCAGTGTAGAGTAGAATATAATAGAGCAGAGCAGAGTAGAGCAGAGCAGTGTAGAGTAGAGCAGTGTAGAGTAGAATATAATAGAGCAGAGCAGAGCAGAGTAGAGCAGTGTAGAGTAGAGCAGTGTAGGGTAGAATATAATAGAGCAGAGCAGAGCAGAGTAGAGTAGAATAGATTAGAGTAGAATAGAAAAGAGCAGAGTAGAATATAATAGAGCAGAGCAGAGCAGAGAAGGTACCAACCAACCAGATAAAGTGTGACGTTGAGGTCGGGCACAGTGACTAGACAAGGTACTGTGATGTGAGTGGAGGATCTTGTTATGAAGATGGTCTCCAGGTCACCGTTGCTTCCTCTGTTTCTCCTGAGGAAAAGCTGCTCCAGATCTGGAGGAAAGGAGACAAGGAAGTCAGAGGACAATGACAGAGATAATATAATATACAATATACACGTTTAAAATGAAGACAAGCAGTCGATCGTGATCGTTTGTGTTACCGCTTAGCTGGAACATAAGTCTTTTCATACAACCCTTGGGGATTAATAAAATACAATCTAATTGTGTCTAATCTCATCTCATCTCACCAACTCTCTGTGTATAAATCACCCCTGGCATATAACAGCCTCTAGGGCTCCTGCAGAGTGTCATTCTAAAGTATATAATATTGCAATCCAGTAATTTGCTCCTAGCACCACAGATATAACAATGAGCCAGATGTTCCACACCAGATGTATACATGTGAAGCATCCGGTTGGCGTTTCCTCTCACTACCAAATATGGTGCTGAGCGGAAACCCAGTGGCCGGCAGTGGGAGAAGATGGAGCGAGATGGATTTTGACCGACATTCTGATCATTTTCTCCTTGATGAAACATTTAATCTCAATACTGTTTTCTGTTCTCAAAACTAGAATCTGTGGGCCTCCCGGGTGGCGCAGTGGTCTAAGTTACTGCATCGCAGTGCTAGCTGTGCCACCAGAGACTCTGGGTTCGAGCCCAGGCTCTGTCGCAGCCGGCCGCGAACGGGATATCCATGGGGCGACGCAGAATTGGCCCAGCGTCGTCCGGGTTAGGGAGGGTTTAGCCGGCAGGAATATCCTTGTCTCATCACGCACTAGCGACTCCTGTGGCGGGCCGGGCGCAGTGCGCGCTAACCAGGTCGCTAGGTGTACGGTGTTTCCTCCGACACATTGGTGCGGCTGGCTTCCGGGTTGGAGGCGCGCTGTGTTAAGAAGCAGTGCGGTTGGGTTGTGTTTCGGAGGACGCATGGCTCTCGACCTTCATCTCTCCCGAGTCCGTACGGGAGTTGTAGCGATGAGACAAGACAGTAACTACTAACAATTGGATAACATGAAAAAGGGGGTTAAAGAAACTTCTAGAATCTGTTACAAACAGAGTGGACAACGATTTGTAGACTTTACCCTTTGGTTATGTTTTTAAAAAATGCGTGCAAGGGCAAAATTGTATTATTGCACACCCGCACTTCACAGAGTAGGCGTTCCCTAATGTAAATATACAAATACAAATCTCGCTAGCTCGGGCTTGGCTCTGCACACCTCCTGGATTTAGCTTGTTCTGTCCACTATGATTCATTTGCTCCTGTTGGAAAAGACAGGCTGTGGTTTATCTTGGGTTATTTACAAAAAAATCTTTGCTAGCACTACTTATCGAGGCAATAGAACAGCTCAAACAATAACAGTTAGAAACCACAGGATCCTGATTATCTTCATTAAAACAGCAAGATAGTTTCAGCTCAACCAATAACAGTTAGAAACCACAGGATCCTGATTGTCTTCATTAAAACAGCAAGATAGTTTCAGCTCAGGATATCGGTCTGATAGGTGAACGTACTGTATCTCTGATGTGTTGCGCTGATGTGTGTGATGTATGTGATTTTTACTGCTTGGGGCCTCAGCTAGACTTCACAGACTTTTCTGTCACCAATTTGCATTGTCTGCATCCAAAACGGCACCCTATTAGAGGCCTATGGGCCCTGGTCAAATTGAAGTTCACTATGGGAACTAGGGTGGGTAGCTGCCGCTTTACGGCCTCCTGAGCAATTCTTCTACTTTCTGTGGGGGTCCCGCTGATCTCACATTTTTTTGTACATAATGTTTCCTCCATTTCCTATGACCGAAAAAAGCTTCTGGACATCAGAACAGCAATAATCCCTAACCTCCATTCGGATTAAGATTTCAACTTAAAACCAGTAGGGGGCACAGGACATACTGCACACCCCGGACCAGGCCCTAATCCCAAAGACTCGGAAAAGGAAGAGATGGCGTAAGAGAGGCCGACGTGCGGGCACCCTTACAAAAGTACGTCGGCGAGTAAATTAACCGCATCTACCCTTCGTTCTATTGCCGAGGCACCAAATCACTGGAGAACAACCTGAACAAGCTCCGTTCAAGACTATCCTATCAACAGGACCTGAAAAACTGTAATATCTTATGTTTTCTTGGAGTCGTGGCTGAACAAGGAAATGGTTTTTAAAACCATTTAGCTGTTTTTTCTATTTATCGGCAGGACCGAACGGCAGGAGTACCTCATGATGAGTTGTAGAACACACTATTTAACAAGTGAGTTCTCATCTATATTATTCCTGGCTGTCTATTTACCACCACAAACTGATGCTGGTACACCACACTCAACGAGCTGTGTAAGGCCATAATGTCACGACTTCCGCCGAAGTCGGTCCCTCTCCTTGTTCGGGCGACGTTCGGCAGTCAACGTCACCGGCCTTCTAACCACCGCCGATCCACTTTTCATTTTCCATTTGTTTTGTCTTAGTCTTACACACCTGATTTCACTCACCCAATTACCTGTTTATTATTTAACCCTCTGTTCCCCATGTTTGTTTGTTTGAGTGATTGTTCTTTGTAAATCGGTCCGTTATTTGTGGGCTTGTATATTTGCCTTGTATTTTTGTATTTTGAGTAAAGTACATTGATTACTAATTTCTGCTGTCCTGCGCCTGACTCTCTACACCAGCTACACACAGGACCACATTACACAACGAGCTGTATAAGAGGCCATAAGCAAACAAGGAAATGCTCATCCAGATACGGCACTCCTAGTGGCCGGGGACTTTGATGCAGGCAAACTTAAATCCGTTTGACCTCATTTCTATCAGCATGTTATAAGTGCAACCAGAGGGAAAAAAACTCTAGACCACCTTTACTCCACACACAGAGATGCGTACAAAGCTCTCCCTCGTCCTCCATTTGGCAAATCTGACCATAATTCTATCCTCCTGATTCCTGCTTAAAAGCAAAATCTAAAGCAGGAAGTACCAGTGACTCACTCAATATGGAAGTTGTCAGATGACGCAGATGCTAAGCTACAGGACTGTTTTGCCAGCAAAGCCTGGAATATGTTCCGGGATTTTTCCGACGGCATTGAGGAGTACACCACATCAGTCACTGGCTTCATCAATAAGTGCATCGATGATGTCGTCCCCACATTGACCGTACGTACAAACCCCAACCGGAAGACAGGCAACATCCACACTGAGCTAAAGGGGAGAGCTGCCGCTTTCAAGGAGCGGGACTCTAACCCGGACGCTTATAAGAAAGGACGCTATGCCCTCCGACGAAACATCAAACAAGTAAAGCATCCATACAGGATTAAGATTGAATCCTACTACACTGGCTCCGACGATAGTCATATGTGGCATGGCTTGCAAACTATTACGCACTACAAAGTGATGGACAGCCGCGAGCTGTCGAACCTACCAGACGAGGTAAATGACTTCTATGCACGCTTCGAGGCAAGCAACACTGAAGCATGCATGAGAGCACCAGCTGTTCCGGATGACTGTGTGATCATGCTCTCAGTAGCCGATGTGAGTAAGACCTTTAAACAGGTCATTATTCACAAGGCCGCAGGGCCAGATGGATTACCAGGACATGTACTCAGATCATGCGTTGACCAGCTGGCAAGTGTCTTCACTGACATTTTCAACCTCTCCCTGACCCAGTCGGTAATACCTACATGTTTCAAGCAGATCGCCATAGTCCCTGTTTCCAAGATGCCATGGTAACCTGTCTAAATGACTATCGCCCAGTAGAACTCAGGTCTGTAGCCATGAAATGCTTTGAAAGACTGATCATGACTCACATCAACACCATCATCCCGGACATCCTGGACCCAGTCCAATTCGCATACAGCCCATATCCAAAGATGACACATTTCTATTGCACTCCACACTGTTCTTTCCAACCTGGACAAGAGGAACAGCTACCTGAAAATGCTATTCATTGACTACAGCTCAACGTACAAAACCATAGCGCCCTCCAAGCTCATCACTAAGCTAAGGACCCTGGAACTGAACACCTCCCTCTGCAACTGGATCCTGGGAAAAATGAACGGAGCACAGTACGGAGCACAGTGGTCCCGTGTGGCTCAGTTGGTAGAGCATGGCGCTTGCAACGCCAGGGTTGTGGGTTCATTCCCCACGGGGGGACCAGGATGAATATGTATGAACTTTCCAATTTGTAAGTCGCTCTGGATAAGAGCGTCAGCTAAATGACTTAAATGTTAAATGTACAGTGAGTTCCTTGATGAAAACCTGCTCCAGAGCGCTCAGGACCTCAGATTGGGATGAAGGTTCACCTTCCAACAGAACAAAGACCCTAAGCACACAGCCAAGACAACACAGGAGTGGCTTCAGGACACGTCTCTGAATGTCCTTGAGGTGCCCAGAAAGAGCCCGGACTTGAACCTGATCGAACATCTCTGGTGAGACCTGAAAATATCTGTCCAGCTGTTCTCCCCATCCAACCTGACAGAGCTTGAGAGGATCTGCAGAGCAGAATGGGAAAAACTCCCCAAATACTGGAGTGCCAAACTTGTAACATCATACCCATGAAGACTCACTAACCTTTGATGATCTTCATCAGATGACACTCATAGGACAACATGTTACACAATACATGTATGTTTTGTTCGATAATGTGAATATTTATATCCAAAAATCTTAGTTTACATTGGCGCCATGTTCAGAAAGGCCTCCAAAATATCCGGAGAAATTGCAGAGCCACATCTAATAACAGAAATACTCAACATACACTTTGTTGAAAGATACATGTTTTACATAGAATTAAAGATACACTTGTTCTTAATGCATCCGCTTTGTCAGATTTCAAAAAAACTTTACGGAAAAAGCACACCATGCAATAATCTGAGACGGCGCTCAAATATAAATAACAATTCTCCGCCATGTTGGAGTCGACAGAAATACGAAATTACATCATAAATATTCCCTTACCTTTGATTATCTTCATCAGAATGCATTCCCAGGAATCCTTGTTCGACAATAAATTGTTGTTTTGTTCGATAATGTCAATTATTTATGTACAAATAGCTACTTTTGCTAGCGCGTTTAGTACACATATCCAAACGCTCGTGCAAGTGATGCATAACGTAGGACGAAAACTTCAAAAAGTTATATCACAGGTCGAATAAACTGGTCAAACTAAGTAGATAATCAATCTTCAGGATGTTGTTATCATATATATCCAATAACGTTCCAACCGGAGCATTCCTTCGCGTCTGTAAAAGTTATGGAACGCAAGGCGATATCATGAGGAATGCGCGTGACCAGGAACTGGCAACTGACTGAAACACCTCCCATCTGGCTCAACATCACAGTAGAGGCTTCATTCAAAGTTCTACCGACTGTTGACATCTAGTGGAAGGCGTAGGAAGTGCAAACAAATCCATATCTTCCTGGGATTTTAATAGGCGATGAGTAGAAAAAACACCAGCCTCAGAATTTCCGCTTCCTGTTTGGAAGTTTGCCTGCCATATGAGTTATGTTATACTCACAGACATAATTCAAACAGTTTTAGAAACGTCAGAGTGTTTTCTATCCAATAGTAATAATACTATGCATATATTAGCATCTGAGTAGGAGGCAGTTCAATTTGGGCACGCTATTCATCCAAAGTGAAAATGCTGCCCCCTATCCCTAAAAAGTTAAAGGAATGATGGACATTCATTTCTCTTTGCTTATTTGAGCTGTTGAGCTGCTATTTGGTCTTTTACCAAATAGGGCTATCTTCTGTGTATCACCCCTACCTTGTCACAACACAACTGATTGGCTCAAACGCATTAAGAAGGAAAGAAATTTCACAAATTAACTGTTAAGAAGGTACACCTGTTAATTGAACTGCATTCCTGGTGACTACCTCATGAAGCTGGTTGAGAGAATGCCAAGAGTGTGCAAAGCTGTCATCAAGGCATAGGGTGGCTATTTGAAGAATCTCAAATCTAAAATATTGTAACATGTGGGCTGGGAGTCGGGGAGCAAGTTCATGGAGTTTAATAAATAAATATAAACATAATACAAAATAAGAAACACAAACAACACACAGACATGAAACAAAAACAGAAACAATGACGCCTTGGGAAGGAACCAAAGGGAATCAGGGAAGTGATGGAATCCAGGTGAGTGTCATAATGCGCGTAACGATGGTGACAGGTGTGCGTAACGATGGTGACAGGTGTGCGTAACGATGGTGACAGGTGTGCGCCATAACGAGCAGCCTGGTGACCTAGAGGCCGGAGAGGGAGCACACGTGACAAATATATTTTGATTTGTTAAACACTTTTTTGGTTACTAGTGTACATGATTCCATATGTGATATTTCATAGTGTTTGATGTCTTCACTATTATTCTACGATGTAGAAAATAGTTAAAAAAAATAAGAAAAACCCTTGAATGAGTAGGTGTTCTAAAACTTATGACCGGTAGTGTATTTTGCACAAAAAAATTGAAATAATTATGTTTTTGCTATTATGAGCTATAGTGTGTAGATTGATGAGGGACAATTTTTATTTAATCCATTTTAGAATAAGGCTGTAATGTAACAAAATGTGGAAAAAGTCAAGGGGTCTGAATACTTTCAGAATGCTCTGTATTTACAGCATGAAGCTATTACTTCTGTCACCAATGTACTGTGATGATTTACATGGTCGACTACCAGCGCTCAGACAGGCTAGTCATTAGCAGAGAATAAAAGTCTGTATCACAAATGGCATCCTATTCTTTTGAGCAAAGCACTATGGGTCCTGACTGAGACACAGCCATTACCACAGCTGTAGACAGACTATTATATAGAACTAATCTACCAGGGCTGTTCTCTCTGTGTCTCTCTCTCTCTGTGTCTCTCTCTCTCTCTCTCTCTCTCTCTCTCTCTCTCTCTCTCTCTCTCTCTCTCTCTCTCTCTCTCTCTCTCTCTCTCTTTCTCTCTCTCTCTCTGTCTCGCTCTCTCCTGCCTGGCCAAATACACACAGCCTACAGAGTTAAACAACTCCCCCCAGGTATGAGGAGGGGGGTGCTATGTTGTTAGGAGGGAGGGATGAGGGTCATGGCTGTGAGGAGAGGGGTGTTTTGTTGGTAGGAGGGAGGGATGAGGGTCATGGCTGTGAGGAGAGGGGTGTTATGTTGTTAGGAGAGATGGATGAGGGTCATGGCTGTGAGGAGGGGTGTTATGGGATTGCATCCCAATTGGCACCCTAAGAGGGAGAGGTGATGAGCTCCGGCAGGCTAAATGAGGCAAGGGGCACTGGGAGTGAGGGTTTAAGGGGAGAGTGGTGAGGTCTGGCAGGGTAACTGAAGCCACATGGTCCCACTCTTATCCTGCCGCCTGTTAGTTCTATTTTACTGCTCCTTTAATCTCCTCTCCCATCCCTTCCCCTCCTCCCCTGCCCTGCCCCCCTCCTCTCCCCTCCCCTCCCATCCAATCTCCTCCACGCCCCTCTCCCATCCCTTCCCCTCCTCCCCTGCCCTCCTCCTCTCCTTTCCCGCCCTTTCCTCTCCTCTCCCCCTCTCCACTCCTCTCCCCGCCCCTCCTCTCCCCTCCCTTCCCCTCTCCTCTCCCCCTCTCCACTCCTCTCCCCGCCCCTCCTCTCCCCTCCCTTCCTCTCCCCTCCCTTCCCCCCTCCACTCCTCTCCCCTCCCAGCCCCTCCTCTCCTCACTTCTCCTCTTGTCCTGTATGTAGCCTGTTAGCTATAGTTTACTGCTGTTGGTTGATCTGGCTCTGATCAGCCTCCAGCAGGGATCTGGAGAAACTGTTTGGGCACCTTGTCAGGACAGATCAACAAGATTTAACTATGAGACGACCAGCCAGTCAGCCAGCCAGCCAGCCAGGCAGTCAGCAAGACTTAACTATGAGACGACCAGGCAGCCAGCAGGACTTAACCTCCCCTACCTCCCCTACCTCCATAACCTCCCCTACCTCCCCTACCTCCCCTTCTCCCCTACCTCCATAACCTCCCCTACCTCCATAACCTCCCCTACCTCCCCTACCTCCATAACCTCCCCTACCTCCATAACCTCCCCTACCTCCCCTACCTCCATAACCTCCCCTACCTCCCCTACTTCCATAACCTCCCCTACCTCCCCTACCTCCCCTACCTCCATAACCTCCCCTACCTCCCCTACTTCCATAACCTCCCCTCCCTCCATAACCTCCCTTACCTCCATAACCTCCCCTACCTCCCCTACCTCCATAACCCCCCCTACCTCCATAACCTCCCCTACCTCCATAACCTCCCCTACCTCCCCTACCTCCATAACCTCCCCTACTTCCCCTACCTCCATAACCTCCATAACCTCCATAACCTCCCCTACCTCCCCTACCTCCATAACCTCCCCTACTTCCCCTACCTCCCCTACCTCGATAACCTCCCCTACCTCCCCTACCTCCATAACCTCCCCTACCTCCATAATCTCCCCTACCTCCATAACCTCCCGCACTTACCCTACCTCCCCTACCTCCCCTACCTCCATAACCTCCCCTACCTCCATAACCTCCCCTACCTCCATAACCTATATAACCTCCCCTATCTCCATAACCTCCCCTACCTCCCCTACCTCCATAACCTCCCCTACTTCCCCTACCTCCATAAACTCCCCTACCTCCCCTACCTCCATAACCACCCCTACCTCCCCTACCTCCATAACCTCCCCTACCTCCATAACCTCCCCTACTTCCCCTACCTCCATAATCTCCACTACCTCCCCTACCTCCATAACCTCCCCTACCTCCATAACCTCCCCTACCTCCCCTACCTCCATAACCTCCCCTACCTCCATAACCTCCCCTACCTCCATAATCTCCCCTACCTCCATAACCTCCCCTACCGCCATAACCTCCCCTACCTCCCCTACCTCCATAACCACCCCTACTTCCCCAACCTCCATAACCTCTCCTACCTCCATAACCTCCCCTACCTCCCCTACCTCCATAACCTCTCCTACCTCCATAACCTCCCCTACCTCCCCTACCTCCATAACCTCCCCTACCTCCATAACCACCCCTACCTCCCCTACCTCTCCTACCTCCATAACCTCCCCTACCTCCCCTACCTCCATAACCTCCCCTACCTCCCCTACTTCCCCTATCTCCATAACCTCCCCTACCTCCATAACCTCCCCTACCTCCATAACCTCCCCTACCTCCATAACCTCCCCTACCTCCCCTACCTCCATAACCTATCCTACCTCCATAACCTCCCCTACCTCCATAACCTCTCCTACCTCCATAACCTCCCCTACCTCCATAACCTCCCCTACCTCCATAACCTCCCCTACCTCCCCTACCTCCATAACCTATCCTACCTCCATAACCTCCCCTACCTCCATAACCTCTCCTACCTCCATAACCTCCCCTACCTCCATAACCTCCCCTACCTCCATAACCTCCCCTACCTCCATAACCTCCCCTACCTCCATAACCTCCATTACCTCCCCTACCTCCATAACCTCCCCTACCTCCATAACCTCCCCTACCTCCATAACCTCCCCTACCTCCATAACCTCCCCTACCTCCCCTACTTCCCCTACCTCCATAACCTCCCCTACCTCCATAACCTCCCCTACCTCCATAACCTCCCCTACCTCCATAACCTTCCCTACCTCCATAACCTCTCCTACCTCCATAACCTCTGTACAGGAAAGAGGTGAGAGCATATATACTCACCCCCCACAGTGCCCCCCCTTCACTCCCCCCAAACGGTATGTAACCCTAGACTACCCTCATAATCATTACTGGTGGTGAAAGGAGGTGTGAAAGAAAAGACAGGGTTGGAAGACACTACGGAGATCATCTGTGCTGAGAGGACTAGAATAGACAGCCTCGTTGTTTTTAATCACATCCATCTTAGAAGGTCACGTTATGTGTTTCTTACCCTTTATTACATATTTATTGTTGGTTTAATTCAACTATTAGGCCCCCCTAATAGTTCTGAAAATAAATAAATGTGAATCTGGATGAAAATGTTATGATGGTTGTTTCCAACATTAGGGCTGTTTTCCTAACGAAGATACAGCAGCTTAGGATGTTGTTACTTCGCCACGATACTAACCAGTCTGGACATTATGGTCCCAGTCCTACCTTCAGTCTGGTGATACTGGTATGGTCCCAGTCCTACCTTCAGCCTGGTGATACTGGTATGGTCCCAGTCCTACCTTCAGTCTGGTGATACTGGTATGGTCCCAGTCCTACCTTCAGCCTGGTGATACTGGTATGGTCCCAGTCCTACCTTCAGTCTAGTGATACTGGTATGGTCCCAGTCCTACCTTCAGTCTGGTGATACTGGTATGGTCCCAGTCCTACCTTCAGTCTGGTGATACTGGTATGGTCCCAGTCCTACCTTCAGCCTGGTGATACTGGTATGGTCCCAGTCCTACCTTCAGTCTAGTGATACTGGTATGGTCCCAGTCCTACCTTCAGTCTGGTGATACTGGTATGGTCCCAGTCCTACCTTCAGTCTGGTGATACTGGTATGGTCCCAGTCCTACCTTCAGTCTAGTGATACTGGTATGGTCCCAGTCCTACCTTCAGTCTGGTGATACTGGTATGGTCCCAGTCCTACCTTCAGCCTGGTGATACTGGTATGGTCCCAGTCCTACCTTCAGCCTGGTGATACTGGTATGGTCCCAGTCCTACCTTCAGTCTAGTGATACTGGTATGGTCCCAGTCCTACCTTCAGTCTGGTGATACTGGTATGGTCCCAGTCCTACCTTCAGTCTGGTGATACTGGTATGGTCCCAGTCCTACCTTCAGTCTGGTGATACTGGTATGGTCCCAGTCCTACCTTCAGCCTGGTGATACTGGTATGGTCCCAGTCCTACCTTCAGCCTGGTGATACTGGTATGGTCCCAGTCCTACCTTCAGTCTGGTGATACTGGTATGGTCCCAGTCCTACCTTCAGTCTGGTGATACTGGTATGGTCCCAGTCCTACCTTCAGTCTGGTGATACTGGTATGGTCCCAGTCCTACCTTCAGTCTGGTGATACTGGTATGGTCCCTGTCCTACCTTCAGTCTGGTGATACTGGTATGGTCCCAGTCCTACCTTCAGTCTGGTGATACTGGTATGGTCCCAGTCCTACCTTAAGTCTGGTGATACTGGTATGGTCCCAGTCCTACCTTCAGTCTGGTGATACTGGTATGGTCCCAGTCCTACCTTCAGCCTGGTGATACTGGTATGGTCCCAGTCCTACCTTCAGTCTGGTGATACTGGTATGGTCCCAGTCCTACCTTCAGTCTGGTGATACTGGTATGGTCCCAGTCCTACCTTCAGTCTGGTGATACTGGTATGGTCCCAGTCCTACCTTCAGTCTGGTGATACTGGTATGGTCCCAGTCCTACCTTCAGTCTAGTGATACTGGTATGGTCCCAGTCCTACCTTCAGCCTGGTGATACTGGTATGGTCCCAGTCCTACCTTCAGTCTGGTGATACTGGTATGGTCCCAGTCCTACCTTCAGTCTGGTGATACTGGTATGGTCCCAGTCCTACCTTCAGTCTAGTGATACTGGTATGGTCCCAGTCCTACCTTCAGTCTGGACATACTGGTATGGTCCCAGTCCTACCTTCAGTCTGGTGATACTGGTATGGTCCCAGTCCTACCTTCAGTCTGGTGATACTGGTATGGTCCCAGTCCTACCTTCAGTCTGGTGATACTGGTATGGTCCCAGTCCTACCTTCAGCCTGGACATACTGGTATGGTCCCAGTCCTACCTTCAGTCTGGTGATACTGGTATGGTCCCAGTCCTACCTTCAGCCTGGTGATACTGGTATGGTCCCAGTCCTACCTTCAGTCTGGTGATACTGGTATGGTCCAGTCCTACCTTCAGCCTGGTGATACTGGTATGGTCCCAGTCCTACCTTCAGTCTAGTGATACTGGTATGGTCCCAGTCCTAGCAGATGTTATTGGTCACATACACATGGTTAGCAATGTTATTGGTCACATACACATGGTTAGCAGATGTTAATGGTCACATACACATGGTTAGCAGATGTTAATGGTCACATACACATGGTTAGCAGATGTTAATGGTCACATACACATGGTTAGCAGATGTTAATGGTCACATACACATGGTTAGCAGATGTTAATGGTCACATACACATGGTTAGCAGATGTTAATGGTCACATACACATGGTGAGCAGATGTTAATGGTCACATACACATGGTGAGCAGATGTTAATGGTCACATACACATGGTTAGCAGATGTTATTGGTCACATACACATGGTTAGCAGATGTTAATGGTCACATACACATGGTAAGCAGATGTTAATGGTCACATACACATGGTAAGCAGATGTTAATGCGAGTGTAGCGAAATGCTTGTGCTTCTAGTTCAGACCGTGCAGTAATATCTAACAAGTAATCTAACAATTCCACAACAACTACCTTATACACACAAGTGTAAAGGGATGAATAAGAATATGTACATATAAATATATGGATGAGCGATGGCCGAACGGCATTGGCAAGATGCAGTAGATGGTATAGAGTACAGTATATACATATGAGATGAGTAATGTAGGGTATGTAAACATTATGTGAAGTGGCGTTGTTTAAAGTGGCTAGTGATACATCTATTACATCCAATTTTTAATTATTAAAGTGGCTAGAGATTTGAGTCATTATGTTGGCAGCAGCCTCTCAATGTTAGTGATGGCTGTTTAACAGTCTGATGGCCTTGAGATAGAAGCTGTTTTTCAGTCTCTCGGTCCCTGCTTTGATGCACCTGTACTGACCTCGCTTTCTGGATGATAGCGGGGTGAACAAGCAGTGGCTCGGGTGGTTGTCGTCCTTGATGATCTTGTGACATCAGGTGCTGTAGGTGTCATGGAGGGCAGGTAGTTTGCCCCCGGTGATGCGTTGTGCAGACCGCACTACCCTCTGGAGAGCCTTACGGTTGTGGGTGGAGCAGTTGTCGTACCAGGCGGTGATACAGCCCTACAGGATGCTCTCGATTGTGCATCTGTAAAAGTTTGTGAGTGTTTTGGGTGACAAGCCAAATTTCTTTAGCCTCCTGACGTTGAAGAGGCGCTGTTGTGCCTTCTTCACCACGCTGTCTGTGTGGGTGGACCATTTCAGTTTGTCAGTGATGTGTACGCCGAGGAACTTAAAACTTTCCACCTTCTCCACTACTGTCCCGTCGATGTGGATGGGAGGGGAGAAGGGGGGGGGGGGGGGGTGCTCCCTCTGCTGTTTCCTGAAGTCCACGATCATCTCCTTTGTTTTGTTGACGTTGAGTGTGAGGGTATTTTCCTGACACAACACTCCGAGTGGTGTCAGGATCTAGTTACAGTATGGAACTAAAACTAAACATTTTCCAGCTAGATATCTCATAACTATTACGTAAAATGCTCCATAGTTGTGCATTTGATTTGCTAATTTAGTTGCTAGTTAGCTATCTAGCTGTGGTTAGCTTCTTCATCATCAAGCTTCGCTTGCCGGTAACATCCAGAGAACCCGCTCCTGTATCAATAGCCTTGCTGTTTGATAATAGTTTTATATTATAGCAGCAAATTGTGAGCAGCATTTTTCAGTTGTTTGTTTTAACTTTATCAGCTGGGATGTCTGTCTTGAAAATAGTTTAGGTCAGAGACTGTATAAAATGTTCAATTCGCTCATTAGCATTTAGTTAGCATTTAGTTAGCATATTTATTAGCATTGCTAACATTCGGATTACAAAAGCTCAGTGGGGTTTGAAAATAGCACCCCTTGTGTTCATTGTCGGTATTACAGAATATCCCTGTATGGCACAAGGTCGGTGTGAAGGTATGACAATGTGGATAGCGCACAAGCCTAACAGTTGCAGCTAGCTGCTGGATGGACTTTTAGTGTCAGAAACTCTTTACATCTGTTTTCAGGGAGACAGATAGACATCTGTAAAGTTCTTGTCCTCCTCCCAAGACAAAGAGAAACCAGAGGAAAGAAAGAAAGCGAGAGAAAAGAGAAACTCGAGGCCCACAGGATGACTAACGCTCCACAGCCAAGTGGAAATGATAAGACTGGGTCTGCATCCCAAATGGCACTCTAATCCATACAAAGTGCACTACCTTTGACCAGGGCCCATCCCTACAAAGTGCACTACTTTTGACCAGGACCCATCCCTACAAAGTGCACTACTTTTGACCAGGGCCCATCCCTACAAAGTGCACTACTTTTGACCAGGGCCCATCCCTACAAAGTGCACTACTTTTGACCAGGGCCCATCCCTACAAAGTGCACTACTTTTGACCAGGGCCCATCCCTACAAAGTGCACTACTTTTGACCAGGGCCCATCCCTACAAAGTGCACTACTTTTGACCAGGGCCCATCCCTACAAAGTGCACTACTTTTGACCAGAGCCCATCCCTACAAAGTGCACTACTTTTGACCAGGGCCCATAGGGAACAGGGAAATATTTGAGATGCTGACAGGGTCAGACTCAAGGCACGACACCAGAACTGGACTGAAATAGATGGATAGATAAACCTCAGCAACTGTTCTGGTCCAGAGATGGAACAGATTAACGAATCAAAATGTACTATTCATTCACTAGCCAAATGACTGGCACTTTAACGGGAACACACTGAAATTATGAAGTTCAACTACCACTCGATATCTTGGTCGGAGGAGACTTCAGATTGCTTTGGTTTACAGATCAAAAACGCGTTCAAGTCTTGGGTGATTTGGTGATTGAGGTTGGTGAACCATATAGATTATTAAAGATGCAGTCTGTGATCTTTAGCTAAACAAATTTGTAACACATTGTCTGAATTGTATTCGCAACATATCATAAGAATCGCAATTGTATTTTTTTTTTAAATAAAATAAATTGCAGGACGTAACATATCATACAAAATGAATGACGTAGTACACAAATGTATGATACAAATGAATGATGTAGTACACAAATGTATGACGTAGTACACAAATGTATGACGTAGTACACAAATGTATGACGTAGTACACAAATGTATGACGTAGTACACAAATGTATGACGTAGTACACAAATGTATGACGTAGTACACAAATGTATGACGTAGTACACAAATGAATGACGTAGTACACAAATGTATGACGTAGTACACAAATGTATGACGTAGTACACAAATGTATGACGTAGTACACAAATGAATGACGTAGTACACAAATGAATGACGTAGTACACAAATGTATGACGTAGTACACAAATGAATGACGTAGTACACAAATGTATGACGTAGTACACAAATGTATGACGTAGTACACAAATGTATGATACAAATGAATGATGTAGTACACAAATGTATGATGTAGGACACAAATGGATGACGTAGTACACAAATGTATGATATAGGACACAAATGTATGATGTAGGACACAAATGAATGATGTAAGACACAAATGGATGACGTAGTACACAAATGTATGATGTAGGACACAAATGTATGACGTAGTACACAAATGTATGATGTAGGACACAAATGTATGATGTAGGACACAAATGGATGACGTAGTACACAAATGTATGATATAGGACACAAATGTATGATGTAGGACACAAATGAATGATGTAAGACACAAATGGATGACGTAGTACACAAATGAATGATGTAGGACACAAATCAAATCAAATCAAAATCAAATCAAGTTTATTTTATATAGCCCTTCGTACATCAGCTAATATCTCGAAGTGCTGTACAGAAACCCAGCCTAAAACCCCAAACAGCAAGCAATGTAGGCGTAGAAGCACGGCGGCTAGGAAAAACTCCCTAGAAAGGCCAACACCTAGGAAGAAACCTAGAGAGGAACCAGGCTCTGAGGGGTGGCCAGTCCTCTTCTGGCTGTGCCGGGTGGAGATTATAACAGAACATGGCCAAGATGTTCAAATGTTCATAAATGACCAGCATGGTCAAATAATAATCAGGAGTAAATGTCAGTTGGCTTTTCATAACCGATCATGAAGAGTATCTCTACTGCTCCTGCTGTCTCTAGAGAGTTGAAATCAGCAGGTCTGGGACAGGTAGCACGTCCGGTGAACAGGTCAGGGTTCCATAGCCGTAGGCAGAACAGTTGAAACTGGAACAGCAGCAAGGCCAGGTGGACTGGGGACAGCAAGGAGTCATCATGCCCGGTAGTCCTGACGCATGGTCCTAGGGCTCAGGTCCCTAGGACCATGATGGATGACGTAGTACACAAATGTATGATGTAGGACACAAATGAATGATGTAGGACACAAATGGATGACGTAGTACACAAATGTATGATGTAGGACACAAATGAATGACGTAGTACACAAATGTATGATGTAGTACACAAAAAAACGGGAGCCCATTTTGGCTCATGAGCACCACTTTCAAAACTACTGACTGAAATTATACAAACGTTCTGGAGCATCACTTTAACAATGCTAGTCATACACAAGAGATAACCACGATGATAACGCTAACACTGGCGCTGACGAAAAACCATGCGTGTGTGTGTGTGTGTGTGTGTGTGTGTGTGTGTGTGTGTGTGTGTTTGTGTGTGTGTGTGTGTGTGTGTGTGTGTGTGTGTGTGTGTGTGTGTGTGTGTGTGTGTGTGTGTGTGTGTGTGTGTGTGTGTGTGTGTGTGTGTGTGTGTGTGTGTGTGTGAGAGTGCTTGTATCCGTGTGTGTGTGTGTGTGTGTGTGTGTGTGTGTGTGTGTGTGTGTGTGTGTGTGTGTGTGTGTGTGTGTGTGTGTGTGTGTGTGTGTGTGTGTGTGTGTGTGTGAGAGCAACAGGATGTGTGCATGCGTCCGTCTGTCTCGGTGTATAAAACACGCTCCTCTTACCTCTGACAAACACATACAGAGTAGCAGCCGTGGTCCCGTCGACGACAGCCTTGATGTCTCTGTAGTAACAGCGGTAGTAACCTGTATCATTCCCTTTAGCTCCAGTGAGGACCAGGGTCTTGCAATACGGCCTTCCAGGCTCCCCTGGACACTCCAGGATGCCGACTCCCCTTCTCTGGACAGGGACCGAAGCAGGCGTACCAGCCTCCTCCCCGGCCACGGGGTGGTCTCCCACAACTCCAGCCCCAGGGGTACCAGCCTCCTCCCCGGCCACGGGGTGGTCTCCCACAACTCCAGCCCCAGGGGTACAAACAGGGGTTCCAGACCCAGTCTCGGCCTCTCTCCCTGGGGCTCTGCTGGGCCTGGGGTCGGCCTGACGGTCAGTCAGATCCTCTCCCACCAGGGTCGTCTCAGGCCACACCCATGACAGAGTACGCTGACCCCTGGAGGTCACAGGTTAGGGGTTAAAGGTCAGAGGAAAGGTCAAGTGAGAGGTCACAGATGGGTCAATTATGTTTTAACAAAACAGAACAGGTTAGGACTGTGCAAATGTCAGGTGTGTGACGTTAGCGACTGCGACAGATTGTGAAAGAGTGTGCGTATGTAGCCTTTCACCCAGATCCTCATGGAACCTCATTCTCACATTGCTGAATAAATATTCTAAAATCATGTCTGGTCCTAAAACTGATTAAATAAATTTTCCCAAAATGGTTGGTAAATATTTGCGCAAAATAAAAAACGGGGTTTACATGTGTTTACCCTCCTCTACACCACTCTGTATGATGTGACGGTGGATTAGACAGCTGTTTAACCTCCTCTACACCACTCTGTATAATGTGACGGTGGATTAGACAGCTGTTTACCCTCCTCTACACCACTCTGTATGATGTGACGGTGGATTAGACAGCTGTTTACCCTCCTCTACACCACTCTGTATGATGTGACGGTGGATTAGACAGCTGTTTAACCTCCTCTACACCACTCTGTATGATGTGACGGTGGATTAGACAGCTGTTTAACCTCCTCTACACCACTCTGTATGATGTGACGGTGGATTAGACAGCTGTTTAACCTCCTCTACACCACTCTGTATGATGTGACGGTGGATTAGAGAGCTGTTTAACCTCCTCTACACCACTCTGTATGATGTGACGGTGGATTAGACAGCTGTTTAACCTCCTCTACACCACTCTGTATAATGTGGCGGTGGATTAGACAGCTGTTTACCCTCCTCTACACCACTCTGTATAATGTGACGGTGGATTAGACAGCTGTTTACCCTCCTCTACACCACTCTGTATGATGTGACGGTGGATTAGACAGCTGTTTACCCTCCTCTACACCACTCTGTATGATGTGACGGTGGATTAGACAGCTGTTTACCCTCCTCTACACCACTCTGTATGATGTGACGGTGGATTAGACAGCTGTTTAACCTCCTCTACACCACTCTGTATAATGTGGCGGTGGATTAGACAGCTGTTTACCCTCCTCTACACCACTCTGTATAATGTGACGGTGGATTAGACAGCTGTTTACCCTCCTCTACACCACTCTGTATGATGTGACGGTGGATTAGACAGCTGTTTACCCTCCTCTACACCACTCTGTATGATGTGACGGTGGATTAGACAGCTGTTTAACCTCCTCTACACCACTCTGTATGATGTGACGGTGGATTAGACAGCTGTTTACCCTCCTCTACACCACTCTGTATGATGTGGCGGTGGATTAGACAGCTGTTTACCCTCCTCTACACCACTCTGTATGATGTGACGGTGGATTAGACAGCTGTTTAACCTCCTCTACACCACTCTGTATGATGTGACGGTGGATTAGACAGCTGTTTACCCTCCTCTACACCACTCTGTATGATGTGACGGTGGATTAAACAGCTGTTTAACCTCCTCTACACCACTCTGTATGATGTGACGGTGGATTAGACAGCTGTTTAACCTCCTCTACACCACTCTGTATGATGTGACGGTGGATTAGACAGCTGTTTACCCTCCTCTACACCACTCTGTATGATGTGACGGTGGATTAGACAGCTGTTTAACCTCCTCTACACCACTCTGTATGATGTGACGGTGGATTAGACAGCTGTTTACCCTCCTCTACACCACTCTGTATGATGTGACGGTGGATTAGACAGCTGTTTAACCTCCTCTAAACCACTCTGTATGATGTGACGGTGGATTAGACAGCTGTTTACCCTCCTCTACACCACTCTGTATGATGTGACGGTGGATTAGACAGCTGTTTACCCTCCTCTACACCACTCTGTATGATGTGACGGTGGATTAGACAGCTGTTTAACCTCCTCTACACCACTCTGTATGATGTGACGGTGGATTAGACAGCTGTTTAACCTCCTCTACACCACTCTGTATGATGTGACGGTGGATTAGACAGCTGTTTACCCTCCTCTACACCACTCTGTATGATGTGACGGTGGATTAGACAGCTGTTTAACCTCCTCTACACCACTCTGTATGATGTGACGGTGGATTAGACAGCTGTTTAACCTCCTCTACACCACTCTGTATGATGTGACGGTGGATTAGACAGCTGTTTAACCTCCTCTACACCACTCTGTATGATGTGACGGTGGATTAGACAGCTGTTTAACCTCCTCTACACCACTCTGTATGATGTGGCGGTGGATTAGACAGCTGTTTACCCTCCTCTACACCACTCTGTATGATGTGACGGTGGATTAGACAGCTGTTTACCCTCCTCTACACCACTCTGTATAATGTGACGGTGGATTAGACAGCTGTTTAACCTCCTCTACACCACTCTGTATGATGTGACGGTGGATTAGACAGCTGTTTAACCTCCTCTACACCACTCTGTATAATGTGACGGTGGATTAGACAGCTGTTTAACCTCCTCTACACCACTCTGTATAATGTGGCGGTGGATTAGACAGCTGTTTAACCTCCTCTACACCACTCTGTATAATGTGACGGTGTATTAGACAGCTGTTTACCCTCCTCTACACCACTCTGTATGATGTGATGGTGGATTAGACAGCTGGAGAAAAGCAAGGCAATTTTACCCAATTGTTCATTCAACACACATTCCACCAGCAACACCAGATGGAAATAGGAAGACACACACACACACACACACACACACACACACACACACACACACACACACACACACACACACACACACACACACACACACACACACACACACACACACACACACACACACACACACACACACACATACACACACACACACACGGTACTACCTGCATGTGATGGTCAGTGTTTCATCTGCGTGGATCACGAGGTCTTCTTTGTGGCTGTCAATGGTGGGCGGAGTCATAGAGTAGCCAATCACCAGACCTCAGGTAACAAAAACAAAATCATATGATTGGACGCTGACATTCAAACACTGATTTGATTGGATGAGAAACACATTCACATTTCAGAAACAAATAAATATAAATTCGTGGTTATTGGTTTAGTAAGCTCTGCTGGTCGGCTGTGTCAAACCTCCTCAGTGTCACGTTGATTAGGAACTCAACCAGACAGAGGCAGGAGGAACTCAACCAGACAGAGGCAGGAGGAACTCAACCCGACAGAGGAACTCAACCAGACAGCGGCAGGAGGAACTCAACCTGACGGTGGCAGGAGGAACTCTACCCGACAGTGGCAGGAGGAACTCAACCCGACAGAGGAACTCAACCCGACAGCGGCAGGAGGAACTCAACCCGACAGCGGCAGGAGGAACTCAACCCGACAGAGGAACTCAACCCGACAGCAGCAGGAGGAACTCAACCCGACAGAGGAACTCAACCAGACAGCGGCAGGAGGAACTCAACCCGACAGAGGAACTCAACCCGACAGAGGAACTCAACCCGACAGCGGCAGGAGGAACTCAACCCGACAGAGGAACTCAACCCGACAGCGGCAGGAGGAACTCAACCCGACAGCGGCAGGAGGAACTCACCCCGACAGAGGAACTCAACCCGACAGCGGCAGGAGGAACTCAACCCGACAGCGGCAGGAGGAACTCAACCCGACAGAGGAACTCAACCCGACAGCGGCAGGAGGAACTCAACCCGACAGAGGAACTCAACCAGACAGCGGCAGGAGGAACTCAACCCGACAGCAGCAGGAGGAACTCAACCCGACAGAGGCAGGAGGAACTCAGACAGCGGCAGGAGGAACTCAACCAGACAGCGGCAGGAGGAACTCAACCCGACAGCGGCAGGAGGAACTCAACCAGACAGCGGCAGGAGGAACTCAACCAGACAGCGGCAGGAGGAACTCAACCCGACAGAGGAACTCAACCCGACAGAGGAACTCAACCCGACAGAGGAACTCAACCCGACAGCGGCAGGAGGAACTCAACCCGACAGAGGCAGGAGGAACTCAACCCGACAGCGGCAGGAGGAACTCAACCAGACAGAGGAACTCAACCCGACAGCGGCAGGAGGAACTCAACCCGACAGAGGAACTCAACCCGACAGCGGCAGGAGGAACTCAACCCGACAGAGGCAGGAGGAACTCAACCCGACAGAGGCAGGAGGAACTCAACCCGACAGAGGCAGGAGGAACTCAACCCGACAGCAGCAGGAGGAACTCAACCTGACAGAGGCAGGAGGAACTCAACCCGACAGCAGCAGGAGGAACTCAACCTGACAGAGGCAGGAGGAACTCAACCCGACAGAGGCAGGAGGAACTCAACCCGACAGAGGCAGGAGGAACTCAACCCGACAGCAGCAGGAGGAACTCAACCCGACAGAGGCAGGAGGAACTCAACCCGACAGCAGCAGGAGGAACTCAACCCGACAGCGGCAGGAGGAACTCAACCAGACAGAGGAACTCAACCCGACAGCGGCAGAAGGAACTCAACCCGACAGAGGCAGGAGGAACTCAACCCGACAGCAGCAGGAGGAACTCAACCCGACAGCGGAACTCAACCCGACAGCGGAAGGGGGAACTCAACCCGACAGCCGCAGGAGGAACTCAACCCGACAGCGGAACTCAACCCGACAGCCGCAGGAGGAACTCAACCCGACAGCCGCAGGAGGAACTCAACCCGACAGCGGAACTCAACCCGACAGCCGCAGGAGGAACTCAACCCGACAGCCGCAGGAGGAACTCAACCAAAGCTATCAAATGTTATTCATTATATGACACTGTATTCCACTTAGCTCAGGGCTGTAATATATATATGGCTGTAAGGCAATCTGCAGGAATAGAGCAGAACAATACACCAGACCCCAGCACCACCCGGTCTGAGAAACACCCACAGACAAATGTCTTTCAATTCTCTTTCTCTCTCCTCTCTTCTTTCTCTCTCCTCTTTCTCTCTCGCTCTCCTCTCTCTGTCTCTCTCTCTCTCCTCTCTCCTCTCCCTGCTCTCTCTCTCCTCTCTCTCTGTCCTCTCTCTCTCCGTCCCTTCTCTCCTCTCTCTATCCGTCTCCTCTCTCTCTACTCTTTTTCTCTCCGTCCTCTCTCCTATTTCTCCCTCCACCCCCCTCTCTCTCTCCCCTCTCTCTCCTCTCTTCTCTCTCTCTCTCCTCTTTCACCCTGCTCTCTCTATCCTCTTTCTCTATCCATCCCCTCTCTCTCTCTCCTCTTTCACCCGGCTCTCTCTCTCCTCTTTCTCTCTCCGTCCCCTCTCTCTCTCTCCACTCTCTCTCTCCTCTCTCTCTCCTCTCTCTCTGTACTCTTTCTCTCTCCGTCCCCTCTCTCACGCCTCTCTCTCTCTCCTCTCCCTGCTCTATCTCTCTCATCTCTCTCTGTCCTCTGTCTCTCTCCGTCCCCTCTCTCTCTCTCCTCTCTCTCCGTCCCCCCTCTCCTCTCTCTATCCGTCCCCTCTCTCTCTCTCGCCTCTCTCTCTCCTCTTTTTCTCTCCGTCCCCTCTCTCCTCTTTCTCCCTCCGTCCCTCTCTCTCTCTCTCTCTCTCTCCTCTCTTCTCTCTCTCTCCTCTTTCACCCTGCTCTCTCTCTCCCTCCCCTCTCTCTCTCTCTCTCTCTCCTCTCTCTCTCTTCTCCCTCCTCCCTCTACTTTCCTCTAAAATTCTCATTAAGCCTATAGCTTCCTGATTCATCACTGTTTCATTAACTCTGGTAATGTGGTTAGATGTGATATAAATGTTGTCGCTCTGGAATGCCATTACCTGCCTGAGTCCCACATGGCACCCTATTCCCTATATACAGGGCCCACTAGGTATAGGGCCCTGGTCAAAAGAGGTGCACTATCTAGGGCATAGGGTGCTAGTTGGGAGGCAGCCCCTGTAAAGTGCCCTGACGGCACGTTGGTCCCCGCTTGCATCAAGATGGCCACCATTGTTCCTGTGCCCCGAGAAAGCAAAGGTAACTTCACTAAATGACCCCGTAGCGCTCACCTCTGTCATCATCAAGTGCTTTTGAAGAGCTAATTCAATGTTCCAACATCTAGTTTAAAAAAATATATATATATATATTTCACTTTTATTTAACTAGGCAAGTCAGTGAAAAACAAATTCTTATTTACAATGACGGCCTACCCCGGCCAAACCCGGACGACGCTGGGCCAGTTGTACGCCGTCCTATGGGACTCCCAATCACAGCCAGATGTGATACAGCCTGGATTCAAACCAGGGACTGTAGTGATGCCTCTTGCACTGAGCTGCAGTGCCTTAGACCGCTGCGCCACTCGGGAGCCAAGTGAAAAGTCTTCCCAGAAGAGCGGAGGCTGTTAAAGCAGCCAAGGAGGGGAACCAACTCCATATTAATGCCCATGATTTTGTAATGAGATGATCGAAGAGCAGGTGTCCACATACTTTTGGTAATGTAGTGTATATTTTCTATTCATATACTGCCCATACTGTCTATACAAACCATTATATATAACTAATGTCTATACTGTCTATACAAACCATTATATATAACTACTGTCTATACTGTCTATACAAACCATTATATATAACTACTGTCTATACTGTCTATACAAACCATTATATATAACTACTGTCTATACTGTCTATACAAACCATTATATATAACTACTGTCTATACTGTCTATACACACCATCCTATAAAACTACTGTCTATACACACCATCCTATATAACTACTGTCTATACACACCATCCTATATAACTACTGTCTATACACACCATCCTATATAACTACTGTCTATGCACACCATCCTATATAACTACTGTCTATACACACCATTATATATAACTACTGTCTATACACACCATCCTATATAACTACTGTCTATACACACCATTATATATAACTACTGTCTATACACACCATTATATATAACTACTGTCTATACACACCATCCTATATAACTACTGTCTATACACACCATTATATATAACTACTGTCTATACACACCATTATATATAACTACTGTCTATACACACCATTATATATAACTACTGTCTATACACACCATCCTATATAACTACTGTCCATACTGTCTATACACACCATCCTATATAACTACTGTCTATACACACCATTATATATACAGTGGGGAGAACAAGTATTTGATACACTGCCGATTTTGCAGGTTTTCCTACTTACAAAGCATGTAGAGGTCTGTAATTTTTATCATAGGTACACTTCAACTGTGAGAGACGGAATCTAAAACAAAAATCCAGAAAATCACATTGTATGATTTTTAAGTAATTCATTTGCATTTTATTGCATGACATAAGTATTTGATCACCTACCAACCAGTAAGAATTCCGGCTCTCACAGACCTGTTAGTTTTTCTTTAAGAAGCCCTCCTGTTCTCCACTCATTACCTGTATTAACTGCACCTGTTTGAATTCGTTACCTGTATAAAAGACACCTGTCCACACACTCAATCAAACAGACTCCAACCTCTCCACAATGGCCAAGACCAGAGAGCTGTGTAAGGACATCAGGGATAAAATTGTAGACCTGCACAAGGCTGGGATGGGCTACAGGACAATAGGCAAGCAGCTTGGTGAGAAGGCAACAACTGTTGGCGCAATTATTAGAAAATAGAAGAAAATAGAAGAAGTTCAAGATGATGGTCAATCACCCTCGGTCTGGGGCTCCATGCAAGATCTCACCTCGTGGGGCATCAATGATCATGAGGAAGGTGAGGGATCAGCCCAGAACTACACGGCAGGACCTGGTCAATGACCTGAAGAGAGCTGGGACCACAGTCTCAAAGAAAACCATTAGTAACACACTACGTCGTCATGGATTAAAATCCTGCAGCGCACACAAGGTCCCCCTGCTCAAGCAGGCGCATGTCCAGGCCCATCTGAAGTTTGCCAATGACCATCTGGATGATCCAGAGGAGGAATGGGAGAAGGTCATGTGGTCTGATGATTCAAAAATAGAGCTTTTTGGTCTAAACTCCACTCGCCGTGTTTGGAGGAAGAAGAAGGATGAGTACAACCCCAAGAACACCATCCCAACCGTGAAGCATGGCGGTGGAAACATCATTCTTTGGGGATGCTTTTCTGCAAAGGGGACAGGACGACTGCACCGTATTGAGGGGAGGATGGATGGGGCCATGTATTGCGAGATCTTAGCCAACAACCTCCTTCCCTCAGTAAGAGCATTGATGATGGGTCGTGGCTGGGTCTTCCAGCATGACAACGACCCGAAACACACAGCCAGGGCAACTAAGGAGTGGCTCCGTAAGAAGTATCTCAAGGTCCTGGAGTGGCCTAGCCAGTCTCCAGACCTGAACCCAATAGAAAATCTTTGGAGGGAGCTGAAAGTCCGTATTGCCCAGCGACAGCCCCGAAACTTGAAGGATCTGGAGAAGGTCTGTATGGAGGAGTGGGCCAAAATCCCTGCTGCAGTGTGTGCAAACCTGGTCAAGAACTACAGGAAACGTATGATCTCTGTAATTGCAAACAAAGGATTCTGTACCAAATATTAAGTTCTGCTTTTCTGATGTATCAAATACTTATGTCATGCAATAAAATGCTAATTAATTACTTAAAAATCATACAATGTGATTTTCGGGATTTTTGTTTTAGATTCCGTCTCTCACAGTTGAAGTGTACCTATGATAAAAATTACAGACCTCTACATGCTTTGTAAGTAGGAAAATCTGCAAAATCGGCAGTGTATCAAATACTTGTTCTCCCCACTGTAACTACTGTCTATACACACCATCCTATATAACTACTGTCTATACACACCATTATATATAACTACTGTCTATACACACCATTATATATAACTACTGTCTATACACACCATCCTATATAACTACTGTCCATACTGTCTATACACACCATCCTATATAACTACTGTCTATACACACCATCCTATATAACTACTGTCCATACTGTCTATACACACCATCCTATATAACTACTGTCTACACACACCATCCTATATAACTACTGTCTATACACACCCTCCTATATAACTAGTGTCTATATACACCATCCTATATAACTACTGTCTATACACACCATCCTATATAACTACTGTCTATACACAACATCCTATATAACTACTGTCTATACACAACATCCTATATAACTACTGTCTACACACACCATCCTATATAACTACTGTCTATACTGTCTATACACACCATCCTATATAACTACTGTCTATACACACCATCCTATATAACTACTGTCTATACACACCATCCTATATAACTACTGTCCATACTGTCTATACACACCATCCTATATAACTACTGTCTATATACACCATCCTATATAACTAATGTCTATACTGTCTATACACACCATCCTATATAACTACTGTCTATACACACCATCCTATATAACTACTGTCTATACACACCATCCTATATAACTACTGTCTATACACACCATCCTATATAACTACTGTCTATACACACCATCCTATATAACTACTGTTTATACACACCATCCTATATAACTACTGTCTATACACAACATCCTATATAACTACTGTCTATACACACCATCCTATATAACTACTGTCTATACACACCATCCTATATAACTACTGTCTATACACAACATCCTATATAACTACTGTCTATACACAACATCCTATATAACTACTGTCTATACCCACCATCCTATATAACTACTGTCTATACACACCATCCTATATAACTACTGTCTATACACACCATCCTATATAACTACTGTCTATACACACCATTATATATAACTACTGTCTATACACACCATTATATATAACTACTGTCTATACACACCATCCTATATAACTACTGTCCATACTGTCTATACACACCATCCTATATAACTACTGTCTATACACACCATCCTATATAACTACTGTCCATACTGTCTATACACACCATCCTATATAACTACTGTCTACACACACCATCCTATATAACTACTGTCTATACACACCCTCCTATATAACTAGTGTCTATATACACCATCCTATATAACTACTGTCTATACACACCATCCTATATAACTACTGTCTATACACAACATCCTATATAACTACTGTCTATACACAACATCCTATATAACTACTGTCTACACACACCATCCTATATAACTACTGTCTATACTGTCTATACACACCATCCTATATAACTACTGTCTATACACACCATCCTATATAACTACTGTCTATACACACCATCCTATATAACTACTGTCCATACTGTCTATACACACCATCCTATATAACTACTGTCTATATACACCATCCTATATAACTAATGTCTATACTGTCTATACACACCATCCTATATAACTACTGTCTATACACACCATCCTATATAACTACTGTCTATACACACCATCCTATATAACTACTGTCTATACACACCATCCTATATAACTACTGTCTATACACACCATCCTATATAACTACTGTTTATACACACCATCCTATATAACTACTGTCTATACACAACATCCTATATAACTACTGTCTATACACACCATCCTATATAACTACTGTCTATACACACCATCCTATATAACTACTGTCTATACACAACATCCTATATAACTACTGTCTATACACAACATCCTATATAACTACTGTCTATACCCACCATCCTATATAACTACTGTCTATACACACCATCCTATATAACTACTGTCTATACACACCATCCTATATAACTACTGTCTATACACACCATTATATATAACTACTGTCTATACACACCATCATACAGTGGGTAGAAAAGTATGTGAACCCTTTGGAAATACCTGGATTTCTGCATAAATTGGTCCTAACATTTGATCTGATCTTCATCTAAGTCACAACAACAGACAAGCACAGTCTGCTTAAACTAAAAACACACAAACAATTATAATTGTTCATGTCTTTATTGAACACACTGTATAAACATTCACAGTGCAGGTTGGAAAAAGTATGTGAACCCTTGGATTTAATAACTGGTTGACCCTCCTTTGGCAGCAATAACCTCAACCAAATGTTTTCTGTAGTTGTGGATCAGACCTGCACAACGGTCAGGAGGAATTTTTGGCCATTCTTCTTTACAAAACTGTGTCAGTTCCACAATATTTTTTGGTTGTCTGGTGTGAACTGCTCTCACGCCACAGCATCTCAATCGGGTTGAGGTCAGGACTCTGACTGGGCCACTCCAGAAGGTGTATTTTCTTCTGTTGAAGCCATTCTGTTGTTGATTTACTTCTGTCTTTTGGATTGATGTCCTGTTGCATCATCTAACTTCTGTTGAGCTTCAATTAGCAGACAGATAGCCTTACATTCTCTTGCAAAATGTTTTGACAAACTTAGGAATTAATTTTTCGATGATAGCAAGCTGTCCAGGCCCTGATGCAGTAAAGCAGCCCCAAACCATGATGCTCCCTCCACCATACTTTACAGTTGGGATGAGGTTTTGATGTTGGTGTGCTGTGCCTTTTTTCTCCACACAGTGTTGTGTGTTCCTTCCAAACAACTCAACTTTAGCTTCATCTGTCCACAGAATATTTTGCCAGTAACACTGTTTAACATCCAGGTGCACTTTTGTGAACTTCTGACGTGCAGCAATGTTTTTTTTGGACAGCAGTGGCTTCTTCCGTGGTGTCCTCCCATGAACACCATTCTTGTTTCGTGTTTTACGTATCGCAGACTCGTCAACAGAGATGTTTGATGAGATGTTTGATGTGAGTCTGGAAGGAGAGTTTACAGTCTAACCAGACACCTTGGTATTTGTAGTTGACCACATATTCTAAGTCAGAACCGTCCAGAGTAGTGATGCTGGACGGGCGAGCAGGTGCGGGCAGCGATCGGTTGAAGAGCATGCATTTAGTTTTACTTGCATTTAAGAGCAGTTGGAGGCCACGGAAGGAGAGTTGTATGGCATTGAAGCTCGTCTGGAGGTTAGTGAACACAGTGTCCAAAGAAGGGCCAGAGGTATACAGAATGGTGTCATCTGCGTAGAGGTGGATCAAATAATCACCAGCAGCAAGAGCGACATCATTGATGTATACAGAGAAAAGAGTCGGCCCGAGAATTGAACCCTGTGGCACCCCCATAGAGACTGCCAGAGGTCCGGACAACAGGCCCTCCGATTTGACACACTGAACTCTATCAGAGAAGTAATTGGTGAACCAGGCGAGGCAATCATTTGAGAAACCAAGGCTGTTGAGTCTGCCAATAAGAATGTGGTGATTGACAGAGTCGAAAGCCTTGGCCAGGTCGATGAATACGGCTGCACAGTATTGTCTCTTATCGATGGTGGTTATGATATTGTTTAGGACCTTGAGTGTGGCTGAGGTGCACCCATGACCAGCTTGGAAACCAGATTGCATAACGGAGAAGGTATGTGGGTTTCGAAATGGTTGGTAATCTGTTTGTTAACTTGGCTTTCGAGGACCTTAGAAAGGCAGGGTAGGATAGATATAGGTCTGTAGCAGTTTGGGTCTAGAGCGACTCCCCCTTTGAAGAGGGGGATGACCGCGGCAGCTTTCCAATCTTTGGGAATCTCAGACGATACGAAAGAGAGGTTGAACAGGCTAGTGATAGGGGTTGCAACAATTTCGGCTGATAATTTTAGAAAGAGAGGGTCCAGATCATCTAGCCCGGCTGATTTGTAGGGGTCCAGATTTTGCAGTTCTTTAAGAACATCAGCTATCTGGATTTGGGTGAAGGGGAAATGGGGGATGCTTGGGCGGGTTGCTGTGGGGAGTGCAGAGCTGTTGACAGGGGTAAGGGTGGCCAGGTGGAATGCGTGGCCAGCCGTAGAAAATTGCTTATTGAAATTCTCAATTGTCGTGGATTTATTGGTGGTGACAGTGTTTCGTGTGTAGATTGATGAGGGAAAAAATATAATTGAATCATTTTTAGAATAAGGCTGTTACGTAACAAAATGTGGAAAAAGTTAAGGGGCCTTTGGCACAGGGCAGCAGGTAGCCTAGAGGTTAGAGCGTTGGGCCAGTAACCGAAAGGTTGCTGGATCGAATCTCCGAGCTGACAAGGTATAAATAAGTCCTTCTGCCCTTGAACAAGGCCGTTAACCCACTGTTCCCCTGAACAAGGCAGTTAACCCACTGTTCCCCTGAACAAGGCAGTTAACCCACTGTTCCCCTGAACAAGGCAGTTAACCCACTGTTCCCCTGAACAAGGCAGTTAACCCACTGTTCCCCTGAACAAGGCAGTTAACCCACTGTTCCCCTGAACAAGGCAGTTAACCCACTGTTCCCCTGAACAAGGCAGTTAACCCACTGTTCCCCGGTAGGCTGTCATTGAAAATAAGAATTTGTTCTTAAATAAGAATTTGTTCTTAACTGACTTGCCTATTAAATAAAGGTTAAATAAAAAAAGCACTATTCATTCTCACTGTCGATAATTCTAAATGGAAGAGACTGAGGTGGTGGTGCCATTTTAGAGACAACAAAATATTTGCCGCAGTAATCTTCTCTGATTGACAGAGATTCAAGGGGCTATCATCATTAAGTAACATAATAAAAAAAACATTGAATATTTAAATTCATGCACTTCGAAATGAACTTTAACTTCACCCCAGAAGCATTTAACTGCAGGGCACTCCCACATCATATGAAGGAATATATTGTATATTTATAGTTCAGACTGCTCTTTCTGATAATTCCTTGCCTTTATTTTTAGGATTTGTGTGTATTGTTTTGTATTGCTAGATATTACTGCACTGTTGGAGCTGGAAACTTAAGCATTCTGCTGCGATAACTTCTGCAAAATATGTGTACGTGACCAATAACATTTGATTTTATTTGATGGTGCAGCTAGCCAGCTAGCTCCCTCCACATGGAGACAGAATCATATACTCTGATTCTACAAAATATTAAGAACAGTTAGCCCCCAGCTAGCCAGCTTGCTCCCTCCACATGGAGACAGAATCAAATACTCTGATTCTACAAAATATTAAGAACAGTTAGCCCCCAGGCTATTCCAGTAGTTAGTAGCTCCTTCATGATGTTTCTGAAATGACCTCAGCCTACTCTCCTCTCCCCTCTTCTTCCAGGCTATTAGAGTGGTTAGTAGCTTCCATGAGACCAATATGAGAGACATAGATAATAAGAGCTGTATTACCCAGAACCCTCTGTACAGCAGGACAGCTGTGATTGACTCCTTTGCACTTCAGGCTAAAAGGTGGGCCCAGCAGGACAGCTGTGATGGACTCTTATGCACTTCAGGCTAAAAGGTGGGCCCAGCAGGACAGCTGTGATGGACTCTTCAGGCTAAAAGGTGGGCCCAGCAGGACAGCTGGGATTGACTCTTCAGGCTAAAAGGTGGGCCCAGCAGGACAGCTGGGATTGACTCTTCAGGCTAAAAGGTGGGCCCAGCAGCACAGCTGGGATTGACTCTTCAGGCTAAAAGGTGGGCCCAGCAGGACAGCTGGGATTGACTCTTCAGGCTAATAGGTGGGCCCAGCAGGACAGCTGGGATTGACTCTTCAGGCTAAAAGGTGGGCCCAGCAGGACAGCTGTGATGGACTCTTCAGGCTAAAAGGTGGGCCCAGCAGGACAGCTGGGATTGACTCTTCAGGCTAAAAGGTGGGCCCAGCAGGACAGCTGTGATGGACTCTTCAGGCTAAAAGGTGGGACCAGCAGGACAGCTGGGATTGAATCTTCAGGCTAAAAGGTGGGCCCAGCAGCACAGCTGGGATTGACTCTTATGCACTTCAGGCTAAAAGGTGGGCCCAGCACAGCTGTGATTTACTCTTATGCACTTCAGGCTAAAAGGTGGGCCTAGCAGCACAGCTGGGATTGACTCTTCAGGCTAAAAGGTGGGCCCAGCAGCACAGCTGGGATTGACTCTTATGCACTTCAGGCTAAAAGGTGGGCCCAGCACAGCTGTGATTTACTCTTATTCACTTCAGGCTAAAAGGTGGGACCAGCAGGACAGCTCTCTCATGATGGACATTACTCACATTGGTCTCTCAGGTTAAATGTTTCAGTACTATTCAATCTACAGTGTGAGTTTGTTACTAACCACCAGAATATCCACCTCAGAAAGAGAGAGAGAGAGAGAGAGAGAGCGAGTTAGAGAGAGAGAGAGAGAGCGAGAGAGAGAGAGAGAGAGAGAGAGAGAGAGAGAGAGAGAGAGAGAGAGAGAGAGAGAGAGAGAGAGAGAGAGAGAGAGAGAGAGAGAGAGAGAGAGAGAGAGAGAGAGAGAGAGAGAGAGAGAGAGAGAGAGAGAGAGAGAGAGAGAGAGAGAGAGAGATGATAGCAGGTCTATCTAGGTCATTGTGGTAATTTGGGGGTAATTTCCCATAGCAAATGTAATTAGTCCTCCAGCAATTCTCAGAAAATGACAAAAAGCACCAGCTACTTATTTTAGCCATTCTCCTCCCGATAATCTAACTTTTTTTGAAACGTGGAGAGACTCATAAAGACTCTGACACGTACTAGAAGGTCTGTGACGTAGACGACAGATAAAAACCAAAACCACATTTATCTTCACGTGCGCTGACCAACAGAACTCGGATGATTTCGCAAACAATTACTTTTGGACTTCAATCAAAACCCGGTTGTTTTCTGGACAACCAGGACGTTGTCACACACAACCACGTTCCTCGCACAACATCCTGCTGCCCACGGAGCAACAATTGAGACATGGTCATGTGATGTAAATATTTGAATCTCAGCCACAGAGTTAGAGGTGTTTAGGGTTACTTAGAGTTTATCTCAGTGGCAGCTCGGCCCTGTACTCCTAGTAGCTTTGAGACGGCCGTAAGAGCACAATAACTTTACTGTGTGTTGAATCAATGTGTTAGTACTAGTGAGGATATGGTTTAGAGTCAGAGTTGATCCCGGTGGAAGGCCTGTACTCCTATCACTGTGGAGACAGCCATAAGGGCACCATAACTTTACTGTGTGTTGCAGGGTTCCCAAACTGGCCGCCCGCGGTTGGTTACTGAGTCTCTCATAAATGTTTTATTTCATAAAAAATTGTCATTGTTGGACATAAAAGACCGAAAAAACACCAGGAAATCAGCTCCAAGTGATTTTCATTTAAGACATATGCTCCCAAGTATATCCATGCATAACATGTTCCCAAGTATTCCCATGCATAACATGTTCCCAAGTATTCCCACGCATAATATGTTCCCAAGTATTCCCACGCATAACATGTTCCCAAGTATTCCCATGCATAATATGTTCCCAAGTATTCCCATGCATAATATGTTCCCAAGTATATCCATGCATAATATGTTCCCAAGTATATCCATGCATAATATGTTCCCAAGTATTCCCATGCATAATATGTTCCCAAGTATTCCCATGCATAATATGTTCCCAAGTATATCCATGCATAATATGTTCCCAAGTATATCCATGCATAATATGTTCCCAAGTATTCCCATGCATAATATGTTCCCAAGTATATCCATGCATAATATGTTCCCAAGTATTCCCATGCATAATATGTTCCCAAGTATATCCATGCATAATATGTTCCCAAGTATATCCATCCATAATATGTTCCCAAGTATATCCATGCATAATATGTTCCCAAGTATATCCATGCATAATATGTTCCCAAGTATATCCATGCATAATATGTTCCCAAGTATTCCCATGCATAATATGTTCCCAAGTATGCCCATGCATAATATGTTCCCAAGTATATCCATGCATAATATGTTACCAAGTATGACCATGCATAATATGTTCCCAAGTATTCCCATGCATAATATGTTCCCAAGTATTCCCATGCATAATATGTTCCCAAGTATTCCCATGCATAATATGTTCCCAAGTATTCCCATGCATAATATGTTCCCAAGTATTCCCATGCATAATATGTTCCCAATTATGCCCATGCATAATATGTTCCCAAGTATTCCCATGCATAATATGTTCCCAAGTATTCCCATGCATAATATGTTCCCAAGTATTCCCATGCATAATATGTTCCCAAGTATTCCCATGCATAATATGTTCCCAAGTATTCCCATGCATAATATGTTCCCAAGTATGCCCATGCATAATATGTTCCCAAGTATTCCCATGCATAATATGTTCCCAAGTATATCCATACATAATATGTTCCCAAGTATGCCCATGCATAATATGTTCCCAAGTATATCCATGCATAATATGTTACCAAGTATGCCCATGCATAATATGTTCCCAAGTATTCCCATGCATAATATGTTCCCAAGTATTCCCATGCATAATATGTTCCCAAGTATTCCCATGCATAATATGTTTCCAAGTATTCCCATGCATAATATGTTCCCAAGTATTCCCATGCATAATATGTTCCCAAGTATGCCCATGCATAATATGTTCCCAAGTATTCCCATGCATAATATGTTCCCAAGTATTCCCATGCATAATATGTTCCCAAGTATTCCCATGCATAATATGTTCCCAAGTATTCTCATGCATAATATGTTCCCAAGTATTCCCATGCATAATATGTTCCCAAGTATGCCCATGCATAATATGTTCCCAAGTATTCCCATGCATAATATGTTCCCAAGTATAACCATACATAATATGTTCCCAAGTATGCCCATGCATAATATGTTCCCAAGTATTCCCATGCATACTATGTTCCCAAGTATGCCCATGCATAATATGTTCCCAAGTATTCCCAAGCATAAAATGTCCCCAAGTATTCCCATGCATAATATGTTCCCAAGTATGCCCATGCAATATATGTTCCCAAGTATGCCCATGCATAATATGTTCCCAAGTATATCCATGCATAATATGTTCCCAAGTATTCCCACGCATAATATGTTCCCAAGTATGCCCATGCATAATATGTTCCCAAGTATTCCCATGCATAATATGTTCCCAAGTATTCCCACGCATAATATGTTCCCAAGTATGCCCATGCATAATATGTTCCCAAGTATTCCCATGCATAATATGTTCCCAAGTATGCCCATGCATAATATGTTCCCAAGTATTCCCATGCATAATATGTTCCTAAGTATGCCCATGCATAATATGTTCCCAAGTATATCCATGCATAATATGTTCCCAAGTATTCCCATGCATAATATGTTCTCAAGTATGCCCATGCAGAATATGTTCCCAAGTATTCCATGCATAATATGTTCCCAAGTATTCCCATGCATAATATGTTCCCAAGTATGCCCATGCATAATATGTTCCCAAGTATGCCCATGCATAATATGTTCCCAAGTATATCCATGCATAATATGTTCCCAAGTATATCCATGCATAATATGTTCCCAAGTATGCCCATGCATAATAGAGAGTTATTAATGTTAAAACAACACCATACATGTCTGAGTTATTAATGTTATTCATGTTATTAATGTCATTAATGTTTTTTATGTTATTAATGTTATTAATGTTATTCATGTTATTAATGTCATTAATGTTATTCATGTTAAAACAACACCATACATGTCTGAGATATTATTCATGTTATTCATGTTATTCATGTTATTAATGTCATTCATGTTATTCATGTTATTTATGTTATTAATGTCATTCATGTTATTCATGTTATTCATGTCATTAATGTTAATAATGTTAAAACAACACCATACATGCCTGAGTTATTATTCATGTTATTAATGTTCTCCACAAGTGCTCTGTTTTCTTTCCCACTTTCCACACACACTGTATCACTCTACCTGTCAGTCACTGATATGGATGGCAGCAATAACATGGAAATGTACTGTCATCCGTCCTATCTCTCTGCTGGTGAAGAACCCCAGTACAATACACAGTTCATCTGCTCTTTAATCAAGTCCCACATGAGTCATTATTTCCCTTCACCACGTAAATGTGTACATTCAATATCTTTAATAAAGCCCACAAAACACACATGATAAAATCATATCTTCCTTCGCCACCCGGGGAATGAGAGCAGGCGTGGTACCTACACCAAGCCGGGTGGATGAATGACATTACGTTTTGTCCAGCGTGGCTTTACTGATAGACAACAAACAATGGGTGGGTCTGAGGTGGGAAGAGAGCGTTGGGAAGCAGAGGTGGTCTGTGAATGGTATGGTTCCCAGACCCTTCTCCCAGGGGGTTATTCCTGCCTGATGTCGGCTTTTCCTTTCAAAGGGTAGAGCTGGCGGTGAACAAGGACAGTCCATAGGGGTCCCTAACCCTCACACTGCCTCACACTCTCCCAGCTGGGTATTCCAGCCTCACACTCTCCCAGTTGGGTATTCCTGCCTCACACACTCCCAGCTGGGTATTCCTGCCTCACACACTCCCAGTTGGGTATTCCTGCCTCACACACTCCCAGCTGGGTATTCCTGCCTCGCACCAACCATCTATAGATTCCTGCCTCACACCGGCCCTCTATAGATTCCTGCCTCACACCGGCCCTCTAT
This sequence comes from Salvelinus alpinus, assembly GCF_045679555.1. Lineage (NCBI taxonomy): Eukaryota > Metazoa > Chordata > Actinopteri > Salmoniformes > Salmonidae > Salvelinus > Salvelinus alpinus. The sequence continues at coordinate 101,202,113 of NC_092089.1, read as the reverse complement.
AAATTCCTGCCTCACACCGGCCCTCTATAGAGTCCTGCCTCACACCGGCCCTCTATAGATTCCTGCCTCACACCGGCCCTCTATAGAGTCCTGCCTCACACCGGCCCTCTATAGAGTCCTGCCTCACACCGGCCCTCTATAGAGTCCTGCCTCACACCGGCCCTCTATAGAGTCCTGCCTCACACCGGCCCTCTATAGAGTCCTGCCTCACACCGGCCCTCTATAGAGTCCTGCCTCACACCGGCCCTCTATGGACGGGGGGCCTCTCCTTTCAAAGGACATGCTCAGTGCCTCAGAGTTTTACTAGATATTGTCTGAGGTGTGGCGTGTACACTGCTTCAAATCAAATCAGATGTTATTGGTCACATACACATGGTTAGCAGATGTTAATGCGAGTGTAGCGAAATGCTTGTGCTTCTAGTTTCCAGTAATATCGAACAAATTCACAACAACTACCTTATACACACAAATGTAAAGGGATGAATAAGAATATGTACATATAAATATATGGATGAGCGATGGCCGTAGCAGTAGATGCTATATATGGGCATCTGGTTGTGTGATTCAGACCTGTGTCCTGAGTGGTCAATCACCATGCCTCTAGATAAACTCAGACTCAGAGATAGAGGGCCGTCCCAGGGGTTGGACACAGGCTGGGGCATACAGGCCTGACACAGTGGGACCACCATCCAGAGAAGGGCCAGAGGGGGGCGTAAAAGGCCAACACAGCAGCACAGAGAGGGCCCAGAGCAGGACCAGGCGGTGTTAGGGCCAACATAGAATGAAGCCAGGGGCTGGACTAGATTAGTGGACCAACACAGGACAGTGTCCCCCACACAGAGAGAAGCCAGGGGCTGGACTAGGATTAGTGGACCAACACAGGACAGTGTCCCCCACACAGAGAGAAGCCAGGGGCTGGACTAGATTAGTGGACCAACACAGGACAGTGTCCCCCACACAGAGAGAAGCCAGGGGCTGGACTAGATTAGTGGACCAACACAGGACAGTGTCCCCCACACAGAGAGAAGCCAGGGGCTGGACTAGGATTAGTGGACCAACACAGGACAGTGTCCCCCACACAGAGAGAAGCCAGGGGCTGGACTAGATTAGTGGACCAACACAGGACAGTGTCCCCCACACAGAGAGAAGCCAGGGGCTGGACTAGGATTAGTGGACCAACACAGGACAGTGTCCCCGTAGGGGCTGAGGCTGTACACTGGGTCAACCCAGCACAGAAAGAGGTCGGGGGCAGGATACAAGGCTGACACAGAGAGGGGCTGAGGGGCAGGACCAGGATACAAGGCTGACACAGAGAGGGGCTGAGGGGCAGGACCAGGATACAAGGCTGACACAGAGAGGGGCTGAGGGGCAGGACCAGGATACAAGGCTGACACAGAGAGGGGCTGAGGGGCAGGACCAGGATACAAGGCTGACACAGAGAGGGGCTGAGGGGCAGGACCAGGATACAAGGCTGACACAGAGAGGGGCTGAGGGGCACGACCAGGATACAAGGCTGACACAGAGAGGGGCTGAGGGGCAGGACCAGGATACAAGGCTGACACAGAGAGGGGCTGAGGGGCAGGACCAGGATACAAGGCTGACACAGAGAGGGGCTGAGGGGCAGGACCAGGATACAAGGCTGACACAGAGAGGGGCTGAGGGGCAGGACCAGGATACAAGGCTGACACAGAGAGGGGCTGAGGGGCAGGACCAGGATACAAGGCTGACACAGAGAGGGGCTGAGGGGCAGGACCAGGATACAAGGCTGACACAGAGAGGGGCTGAGGGGCAGGACCAGGATACAAGGCTGACACAGAGAGGGGCTGAGGGGCAGGACCAGGATACAAGGCTGACACAGAGAGGGGCTGAGGGGCAGGACCAGGTTACAAGGCTGACACAGAGAGGGGCTGAGGGGCAGGACCAGGATACAAGGCTGACACAGAGAGGGGCTGAGGGGCAGGACCAGGATACAAGGCTGACACAGAGAGGGGCTGAGGGGCACGACCGGGATACAAGGCTGACACAGAGAGGGGCTGAGGGGCAGGACCAGGATACAAGGCTGACACAGAGAGGGGCTGAGGGGCAGGACCAGGATACAAGGCTGACACAGAGAGGGGCTGAGGGGCAGGACCAGGATACAAGGCTGACACAGAGAGGGGCTGAGGGGCACGACCAGGATACAAGGCTGACACAGAGAGGGGCTGAGGGGCAGGACCAGGATACAAGGCCAACCCAACACAGTGGCCCCCCAGAGAGACTGACAGTCAGAGAGGAAGTTCCCATCAGGATGGAAGATGCCTCATACCTCCTCTATTTCTGGAAACACCACATTTCCTACCTGACCCTAACCTTAATTCCCACGGCACATTTCCTACCCTTAACCCGCTCGTCACCGCAAGTAGAGAAAGAGCGAGAGAGAGACAGAGAGACACAGACACGGACAGAGACACGGACAGGGACAGGGACAGGGACAGGGAGACACAGACACAGACACAGACACAGAGACAGAGACAGAGACAGAGACAGAGACAGAGACAGAGACAGAGGCAGAGGCAGAGGCAGAGGCAGAGACAGACAGACAGACAGACAGACAGACAGACAGACAGACAGACAGACAGACAGACAGACAGACAGACAGACAGACAGACAGACAGACAGACAGAGAGGAAAGAGAGAGAAGCAACAGGAGAACAGAGGCATGGTTTCCAGTCCACAGTCCAAATTCAAAACCCTAAGGCCTCAGCCCACTTCCCACCTTCCCCCTGAAACAGCCAGTGACACAAGGATTGCTCTAGACGTTGTTAGGTGTTTTACAAAGATAGTCAATATTGTATATTCTTGAGGAACAGCAGACAACTGACAAACTGGGAGAAAGTAGATATTTAGATCAGTTTGAGACTTGAAACCAAAGAGCCAACTACTACTACAGACAGATATAGTACTGTAAAAACCAAGGAGATTAACAGAGCCAACTACTACTACAGACAGATATAGTACTGTAAAAACCAAGGAGATTAACAGAGCCAACTACTACTACAGACAGATATAGTACTGTAAAAACCAAGGAGATTAACAGAGCCAACTACCACTACAGACAGATATAGTACTGTAAAAACCAAGGAGATTAACAGAGCCAACTACTACTACAGACAGATGTAGTACTGTAAAAACCAAGGAGATTAACAGAGCCAACTACCACTACAGACAGATATAGTACTGTAAAAACCAAGGAGATTAACAGAGCCAACTACCACTACAGACAGATATAGTACTGTAAAAACCAAGGAGATTAACAGAGCCAACTACCACTACAGACAGATATAGTACTGTAAAAACCAAGGAGATTAACAGAGCCAACTACTACTACAGACAGATATATTACTGTAAAAACCAAGGAGATTAACAGAGCCAACTACCACTACAGACAGATATAGTACTGTAAAAACCAAGGAGATTAACAGAGCCAACTACCACTACAGACAGATATAGTACTGTAAAAACCAAGGAGATTAACAGAGCCAACTACTACTACAGACAGATATATTACTGTAAAAACCAAGGAGATTAACAGAGCCAACTACCACTACAGACAGATATAGTACTGTAAAAACCAAGGAGATTAACAGAGCCAACTACCACTACAGACAGATATAGTACTGTAAAAACCAAGGAGATTAACAGAGCCAACTACCACTACAGACAGATATAGTACTGTAAAAACCAAGGAGATTAACAGAGCCAACTACCACTACAGACAGATATAGTACTGTAAAAACCAGACAGCAGAAGTATTATTTATCTACCCTACTGCTACAGCTTCTGACTGACTGACTGACTGAGGTGAAAATTGAAATATTTTTGTCAGAAACAACTAGAAGGAGGCCGAAGGGAGGAATGGAAAGGGAGTGCAAGATATTTATTTAGGGGAAAATCACCTCAAACTTCCAAGGAAAATAATATTTAACATTTTATTTGGCATATAATCAGAGATAAAGCCATTGCAAAACTCCAGCTTGATAAAATCCCTAAGGTGTGTTTTCCCTAGAACAGAGGACATTTCCAGTAGGTTCTATGATAACATTCTAGAACAGAGGACATTTCCAATACGTTCTATGATAACATTCTAGAACAGAGGACATTTCCAATAGGTTCTATGATAACATTCTAGAACAGAGGACATTTCCAGTAGGTTCTATGATAACATTCCAGAACAGAGGACATTTCCAGTAGGTTCTATGATAACATTCTAGAACAGAGGACATTTCCAGTAGGTTCTATGATAACATTCTAGAACAGAGGACATTTCCAATAGGTTCTATGATAACATTCTAGAACAGAGGACATTTCCAATAGGTTCTATGATACCATTCTAGAACAGAGGACATTTCCAATAGGTTCTATGATAACATTCTATAACAGAGGACATTTCCAATAGGTTCTATGATACCATTCTAGAACAGAGGACATTTCCAGTAGGTTCTATGATAACATTCTAGAACAGAGGACATTTCCAATAGGTTATATGATAACATTCTAGAACAGAGGACATTTCCAGTAGGTTCTATGATAACATTCTAGAACAGAGGACATTTCCAATAGGTTCTATGATAACATTCTAGAACAGAGGACATTTCCAATAGGTTCTATGATAACATTCTAGAACAGAGGACATTTCCAGTATGTTCTATGATAACATTCTAGAACAGAGGACATTTCCAATAGGTTCTATGATAACATTCTAGAACAGAGGACATTTCCAATAGGTTCTATGATAACATTATAGAACAGAGGACATTTCCAATAGGTTCTATGATAACATTCTAGAACAGAGGACATTTCCAGTAGGTTCTATAATAACATTCTAGAACAGAGGACATTTCCAGTAGGTTCTATGATAACATTCTAGAACAGAGGACATTTCCAGTAGGTTCTATGATAACATTCTAGAACAGAGGACATTTCCAATAGGTTCTATGATAACATTCTAGAACAGAGGACATTTCCAATAGGTTCTATGATACCATTCTAGAACAGAGGACATTTCCAATAGGTTCTATGATAACATTCTATAACAGAGGACATTTCCAATAGGTTCTATGATACCATTCTAGAACAGAGGACATTTCCAGTAGGTTCTATGATAACATTCTAGAACAGAGGACATTTCCAATAGGTTATATGATAACATTCTAGAACAGAGGACATTTCCAGTAGGTTCTATGATAACATTCTAGAACAGAGGACATTTCCAATAGGTTCTATGATAACATTCTAGAACAGAGGACATTTCCAATAGGTTCTATGATAACATTCTAGAACAGAGGACATTTCCAGTATGTTCTATGATAACATTCTAGAACAGAGGACATTTCCAATAGGTTCTATGATAACATTCTAGAACAGAGGACATTTCCAATAGGTTCTATGATAACATTCTAGAACAGAGGACATTTCCAATAGGTTCTATGATAACATTCTAGAACAGAGGACATTTCCAGTAGGTTCTATAATAACATTCTAGAACAGAGGACATTTCCAGTAGGTTCTATGATAACATTCTAGAACAGAGGACATTTCCAGTAGGTTCTATGATAACATTCTAGAACAGAGGACATTTCCAATAGGTTCTATGATAACATTCTAGAACAGAGGACATTTCCAATAGGTTCTATGATACCATTCTAGAACAGAGGACATTTCCAATAGGTTCTATGATAACATTCTATAACAGAGGACATTTCCAATAGGTTCTATGATACCATTCTAGAACAGAGGACATTTCCAGTAGGTTCTATGATAACATTCTAGAACAGAGGACATTTCCAATAGGTTATATGATAACATTCTAGAACAGAGGACATTTCCAGTAGGTTCTATGATAACATTCTAGAACAGAGGACATTTCCAATAGGTTCTATGATAACATTCTAGAACAGAGGACATTTCCAATAGGTTCTATGATAACATTCTAGAACAGAGGACATTTCCAGTAGGTTCTATAATAACATTCTAGAACAGAGGACATTTCCAGTAGGTTCTATGATAACATTCTAGAACAGAGGACATTTCCAATAGGTTCTATGATAACATTCTAGAACAGAGGACATTTCCAGTAGGTTCTATGATAACATTCTAGAACAGAGGACATTTCCAGTAGGTTCTATTATATGAATAGAAAAGGTAAACTACATGACCAAATGTACACTACAGGTTAAAAGTTTTAGAACACCTACTCATTCAAGGGTTTTTCTTAATTTTTGACTATTTTCTACATTTTAGAATAAAAGTGAAGACATGAAATAGCACATATGGAATCATGTAGTAACCAAAAAAGTGTTAAACAAATGAAAATATATTTTATATTTGAGATTCTTCAAAGTAGCCACCCTTTGCCTTGATGGCAGCTTTGCACACTCTTGGCATTCTTGGCAAGTGTATATGTCGGGGGGCTAGGGTCGGTCTGTTATATCTGGAGTACTTCTCCTGTCTTATCCGGTGTCCTGTGTGAATTTAAGTATGCTCCCTCTAACTCTCTCTCTTTCTCTCTTTCTTTCTCTCTCTCGGAGGACCTGAGCCCTAGGACCATCCCTCAGGACTACCTGGCCTGATGACTCCTTGCTGTCCCCAGTCCACCTGGCTGTGCTGCTGCTCCAGTTTCAACTGTTCTGCCTGCGGCTATGGAACCCTGACCTGTTCACCGGACGTGCTACCTGTCCCAGACCTGCTGATTTCAACTCTCTAGAGACAGCAGGAGTGGTAGAGATACTCTTAATGATCGGCTATGAAAAGCCAACTGACATTTACTCCTGTGGTGCTGACCTGTTGCACCCTCTACAACCACTGTGATTATTATTTGACCATGCTGGTCATTTATGAACATTTGAACATATTTGCCATGTACTGTTATAATCTCCACCCGGCACAGCCAGAAGAGGACTGGCCACCCCTCATAGCCTGGTTCCTCTCTAGGTTTCTTCCAAGGTTCTGGCCTTTCTAGGGAGTTTTTCCTAGCCACCGTGCTTCTACATCTGCATTGCTTGCTGTTTGGGGTTTTAGGCTGGGTTTCTGTACAGCACTTTGAGATATCAGCTGATGTAAGAAGGGCTTTATAAATACATTTGATTGATTGATTGATTCTCTCAACCAGCTTCATGGTGTAGAACCACATATAGCTCTCTGCTTAGTACTGTTATTGGCATCATGATGCCAGTCAATATCTCTTACTGTGTGTCAGTATCAGTTGATAGCCTAGCGGTTAGAGCGTTAGATCATTAACCCAAAGGTCGCTGAAAACTGAAGCCGGCAAGGTGAAAATTATGTGGAGGTGCCCTTGAGCAAGGCACTTAACCCTAATTTGTACCAGCGTCACCCTATTTCTATGGCCCTGTAAAACAGCACATTTCACTGCACCTATCTGGTGTACGTGACAATAAAACAGTTTTTTTTTTAATTATAGCTGAAAAAAACCTACCTCACATTCAGCCCATTTACCAGTGATTTACTCTCTTCAATAACTCTGTACTCTCTCCCTCCATCTCTCTCTCGCACTCTTTCTTTCTCTCTCTCAATCTCTCTCTCACGCTCTTGCTCCCCTCCCTCTCTCTCTCTCTCTTTCACGCTTGCTCTCTCCCTCTCTTTTGGTGTCTCTGTCTCCCTCTCTCTTTCTCTCTCTCTCTCTCTCTCTCCCTCCCTCCCTCCCTCTCCGTCTCTCTCTCTCTCTTCCTCCCTCTCCCTCTACCTCCCTCTCTCATGCTCTCTCGCTCCCCTCTCTCGCTGTGTCTCTCTTTCTCTCCCCCTCTCTCTCTCTTCTCTCTCACAGTCCCCCCCCCCCCCCCCCCTCTCTCAGGAGTCTCATCTCCTCCAGAGTGGTTTCTGTCTCTGCTGGTAGATGATGACGCAGAGTAAACCCTCTATCTAAACACTGTGGGCTGGGCTGTGGAGAGGACATGAGAAGAGGAGGAGAGGAAAAAAGGATATGAGAGGAGAAGCGGAGAGGTAAGTTCAGGAGAGGAGAGGAGAGGAGAGGAGGAGAGGAGGAGAGGAGGAGAGGAGGAGAGAGGAGAGAGGAAAGGAGAGGAGAGGAGAGTACACGAGAAAAGAGGAGAGGAGAGGAAAGAAGGAAGAGAGGAGAGGAAAGAAGGAGGAGAGGAGAGGAAAGAAGGAAGGAGATGAGCGGTATCTAAACACATTGGGTAAGAAGCCACAGAGGTCTGGCCCAGAGCCAAGGGGAGAGGTGTGGTTGTTTCCAGACACTTGAGATTGATGAGAGCAGGCCAGGAGATCTCTGCTGGGGCTGGTCTACTCTTACGTAAGGTTAACTTCAGATATTCTTAAACATCACTGGGATCACTGCTCCTTTGAGGTTTCCCAGCATCACTCACTCTTCTCTTCTTCTCTTTCTCCTCTAACTAATCTTCCTCCTCCTCCTCGTCATATACAGTTATAGCCTGTGACAGTGATATAGTGTAAATAGTGGAAGCCAGATGCGTGTGTTGTCTTGGCGTTGTCCCCTTGAGGAGATACTGTCAGCCTGTCAGTTGAATATATGGCTTCAACACACCCTCTGATACACAGTCAACCCATAGCCCATATGAAATGGTTCACTATAATATAGACCCATATGAAATGGTTCACTATAATATAGACCCATATGAAATGGTTCACTATAAAACAGACCCATATGAAATGGTTCACTATAATAGAGACCCATATGAAATGGTTCACTATAAAACAGACCCATATGAAATGGTTCACTATAAAACAGACCCATATGAAATGGTTCACTATAATACAGACCCATATGAAATGGTTCAGTATAAAACAGACCCATATGAAATGGTTCACTATAATATAGACCCATATGAAATGGTTTTAATACAGACCCATATGAAATGGTTCACTATAATATAGACCCATATGAAATGGTTTTAATGAATTTTATGTTAACATTCTAGAACAGAGGACATTTCCAGTATGTTCTATGATAACATTCTAGAACAGAGGACATTTCCAGTATGTTCTATGATAACATTCTACAACAGAGGACATTTCCAGTATGTTCTATGATAACATTCTAGAACAGAGGACATTTCCAGTATGTTCTATGATAACATTCTAGAACAGAGGACATTTCCAGTATGTTCTATGATAACATTCTAGAACAGAGGACATTTCCAGTAGGTTCTAATTTTAAGTAATTTTAGTCATTTAGCAGATTCTCTTATCCAGAGCGACTTACAGGAGTTACACATGTCTTTGTTCAAGGATACATTTTTAATCTAGTTGTCTCAGGGATTCGAACCAGTGACCTTTCAGTTCCTGGCCCCAGCGCTATTCACAGCAAGCCCACTGCTTACGTTCAATACAGTTCAATACAGATTACCATAGTGCACTTCTTTTGACCGGAGCCCTACTATGGACCTGGAGTAGTGTGCAATTTGTAACACAGACACAAAAGGTCAACAAAAAAAATGATCAGGTGTAATTGAAAACACAAATCTCTATCTCCGTCCAACATCATGACTGATATCGTAAGCCAAAGACAAGCAGACGTTTTCAACAGTTCTGTCTTCCAAATGCGGAGATACTGTGTGTTGTCTGTAATGATAATAATCACATTGTAAGGGGTGCGTACTGGCGGCAGAGAAGTCAGGCGCAGGAGAGCAAAAACTGATTTACAGCGGCGCAGTTTAATAAATTTAACCACCTTTAACAGTAAATAGTAACAGTAAATATTATTATTAAATATTATTATTATTTATTATTTAACAGTACAATAATAAATGGGAAAAACCCGTCACACATCAGCTTAACTTCTTTATGATAGGGGGCAGCATTTTCACTTTTGGATGAATAGCCTGCCCATAGTGAACTGCCTCCTACTCTGTCCCAGATGCTAATATATGCATATTATTATTACGATTGGATATAAAACACTCTGAAGTTTCTAAAACTGTTTGAATGATGTCTGTGAGTATAACAGAACTCATATGGCAGGCAAAAACCTGAGAAAAAATCCAAACAGGAAGTGAGAATTCTGAGACTAGTCAATGTTCAACTCATCGCCGATTCAATTCCCTGTAAGATATGGATCTGTTTGCACTTCCTACGCCTTCCACTAGATGTCAACAGGCTGCAGAACGTGGAATGAAGCCTCTAGTGTGATGTGGGGCCGGATGGGAGGTGATTCAGTCATTGGTCTGGCAGAATGCCAGTTCCTGGTCAAGCGCTTTCCTCATGATATCGCCTTGCGATCCATAACTTCTACAGACATGAAGGAATGCTCCGGTTGGAACGTTATTGGATATATATGATAACAACATCCTGAAGATTGATTCTCTACTTAGTTTGACCAGTTTATTCGACCTGTTATATAACTTTTTGAAGTTTTCGTCCGAGTTCGCCTGCATCTGCGCGAGAGTTTGGACATGTGCACTAAACATGCTAGCAAAAGTAGCTACTTAGACATAAGTAATGGACATTATCGAACAAAACAACGATTTATTGTGGAACTAGGATTCCTGGGAGTGCATTCTGATGAAGATGATCAAAGGTAAGGGAATATTTATGATGTAATTTCGTATTTCTGTTGACTCCAACATGGCGGAGAAATGTTGTTATTTTTGAGCGCCGTCTCAGATTATTGCATGGTGTGCTTTTTACGTAAAGTTTTTTTGAAATCTGACACAGCTGTTGCATTAAGAACAAGTGTATCTTTAATTATATGTAAAACATGTATCTTTCATCAACGTTTATGATGAGTATTTCTGTTATTTGAAGTGGCTCTCTGCAATTTCTCCGGATATTTTGGAGGCATTTCTGAACATGGCACCAATGTAAACCGAGATTTGTGGATATAAATATGCACGTTATCGAACAAAACATAAATGTATTGTGTAACATGATGTCCTATGAGTGTCACCTGATGAAGATCATCAAAGGTTAGTGATTAATTTTATCTCTATTTCTGCTTTTGTGACTACTATCTTTTGCTGGGAAAATGGCTGTGTTTTTCTGTGGCTATGTAATGAGCTAACATAATCGTTTGGTGTGCTTTCGCCGTAAATCCTTTTTGAAATCAGACATGTTGGCTGGATTCACAACATGTGTAGCTTTAATTTGGTGTCTTTCATGAAAGATAGATTTTTATAGTAATATATTTGAATTTGGCGCACTACATTTATTCTGGCTTTTGGCCAAGTGGGACGCTAAGTTAACGTGCACAAGCATTACAATAAACAATTCCGGACAAGGACATGGAGGAAACAGAGGATTAAATACACAACATGTGATTATGGAATTGGAACCAGGTGTATGGAAGACAAGACAAAACAAATGGAAAATGAAAAGTGGATCGGCGATGGCTAGAAGGACGCCGACCGCCGAACACAGCCCGAACAAGGAGAGGGATCGACTTCGGCGGAAGTCGTGACACACGTTAACAGAAGGAACAGCACGTCACTAGGGAAACAGAAGGAACAGAACGTCACTAGGGAAACAGAAGGAACAGCACGTCACTACGGAAACAGAAGGAACAGCACGTCACTACGTTAACAGAAGGAACAGAACGTCACTAGGGAAACAGAAGGAACAGAACGTCACTAGGGAAACAGAAGGAACAGCACGTCACTAGGGAAACAGAAGGAACAGCACGTCACTACGGAAACAGAAGGAACAGCACGTCACTACGGAAACAGAAGGAACAGCACATCACTACGGAAACAGAAGGAACAAAACTTCACTACGGAAACAGAAGGAACAGCACGTCAGAAATCAGCTCAATGTAATTGAAGAATCCATAGACTCTAACCACTTCTGGGAAAATTGGAAAACACTAAACAAACAACAACACAAAGAGTAATCTATCCAAAACGAAGATGTGTGGGTAAACCAATTCTCCAATCTTTTTGGCCCTATAACAAAGAACAAACAGCAAAAACATACACATGATCAAATATAAATCTTAGAAACAACTATTAAAGACTACCAGAACCCACTGGATTCTCCAATTACATTAAATAAACTACAAGACAAAATACAAACCCTCCAACCCAAAAAGGCCTGTGGTGTTGATGGTATCCTCAATTAAAGGCTAAAATATACAGACCACAAATTCCAATTGGCTATACTAAAACTCTTTATCATCATCCTCAGCTCTGGCATCTTCCCCAATATTTGGAACCAAGTACTGATCACCCCAATCCACAAAAGTGGAGACAAATTTGACCCCAATAACTACCGTGGGATATGCGTCAACAGCAACATTGGGAAAATCGACAGACCACGTATTCACCCTGCACACCCAAAAATGACAAAAGAAAACAAACCAGAACAAAGACAAAGTCTGCTAAACAAATTGATGGAAAGTGGTATTGGGGGAAAAACATATACGATATTATAAATCCATGTACACAAACATTAAAATTGTCAAAAAACACAAACATTTCTTTCCACAGGGCAGGGATGCATCTTGAACCCCTTCAACATATATATCGATGAATTTGCGAGGCACTAGAACAGTCTGCAGCACCCGGCCTCACCCTACTAGAATCTAGAATCTGAAGTCAAATGTCTACTGTCTGCTGATGATCTGGTGCTTCTGTCCTCAACCAAAAAGAGCCTACAGCAGCACCTAGATCTTCTGCACAGATCCTGTCAGACCTGGGCCCTGTCAGACCTGGGCCCTGACAGTAAATCTCAGTAAGACTGAAATAATGGTGTTCCAAAAAAGGTCCAGTCGCCAGGACCACAAATGCAAATTTAATCTAGACACTGTTGCCCTAGAGCGCACTAAAAACTATACATACATCGGCCTAAATATCAGTACCACAGGTAACTTCCACAAAGCTGTGAACGATCTGAGAGACAAGGCAAGAAGGGCCTTCTATAACATCAAAATTCGACATACCAATTAGGATCTGGCAAAATATTATTGAATCAGTTATAGAACCCATTGCCCTTTATGGTTGTGAGGTCTGGGGTCAGCTTACCAACCAAGAATTCACATAATGGGACAAATGTAACGTCTGCATCCAACTCACACTCTCAAACACCTAGATCCCCTGAACGCAGCTCACTCTCCAGATCACTTGAATTCTAATCACCTGTTCACACACCCGTATGTCATTATCACACACTATTTAGTTCAGTTCTTTGCACCCCATCATTGTGAGGTATTGTTTGTTTTGTGACACACGTCTTTCAGAACTCTGTTTTTCCCGTGATTTATTCCTCCTGTGTGTGATAGTTTTTGCCTGCCTCACCAACGACTCCTTTTGCCTATTCCCTGGTGGTACTTTAGCCTATTGGGTTTCCTGTTCTACCTATTGCCTGATGTCCCGGACTACGTTACTAGCCTTTTCTCTGCCTGTACTGTTGCCCTTTTGACCCCCTGTGTATGACCTTCTGCCTGCCCCTGGACCCAGCTACCTGCCTCCTCCTGTGTATGACCTTCTGCCTGCCCCTGGACCCAGCTAGCTGCCTCCTCCTGTGTATGACCTTCTGCCTGGCCCTGGACCCAGCTACCTCCCTCCTCCTGTGTATGACCTTCTGCCTGCCCCTGGACCCAGCTACCTGCCTCCTCCTGTGTATGACCTTCTGCCTGGCCCTGGACCCAGCTACCTGCCTCCTCCTGTGTATGACCTTCTGCCTGCCCCTGGACCCAGCTACCTGCCTCCTCCTGTGTATGACCTTCTGCCTGCCCCTGGACCCAGCTACCTGCCTCCTCCTGTGTATGACCTTCTGCCTGCCCCTGGACCCAGCTACCTGCCTCCTCCTGTGTATGACCTTCTGCCTGGCCCTGGACCCAGCTACCTGCCTCCTCCTGTGTATGACCTTCTCCCTGCCCCTGGACCCAGCTACCTGCCTCCTCCTGTGTATGACCTTCTGCCTGCCCCTGGACCCAGCTACCTGCCTCCTCCTGTGTATGACCTTCTGCCTGCCCCTGGACCCAGCTACCTGCCTCCTCCTGTGTATGACCTTCTGCCTGCCCCTGGACCCAGCTACCTGCCTCATCCTGTGTATGACCTTCTGCCTGTCCCTGGACCCAGCTACCTACCTCCTCCTGCGTATGACCTTCTGCCTGCCCCTGGACCCAGCTACCTGCCTCCTCCTGTGTATGACCTTCTGCCTGCCCCTGGACCCAGCTACCTGCCTACTCCTGTGGTCCTTTACAAATAAACACCTGCTGTGCCCTGCGCTTGAAACCAGCTCTCTGTCTCCCCTCGTGTTCATTATAACAAACACCAAATTGAGACTCTGCATAAAGAATTCTGCAAAAATCTACAGTGTAAAACACCATATAATGCATGCAGAGCAGAAATAGGTCGATACCCGCTAATTATCAAAATCCAGAAAATAGCCGTTAAATTCTACAACCACCTAAAAGGAAGTGATTCCCAAACCTTCCATAACAAAGCCATCACCTACAGAGAGATGCACCTGGAGAAGAGTCCCCTAATTAATTTGGAACTTTAGTGAGTGTAATGTTTACTGTCAAAATTGTTATTGTTTATTTCACTTTGTTTATTATCTATTATTTCATTTGCTTTGGCAATGTAAACACGTTTCATATGCCAATAAAGCCCATTAATATAATTTAATACACAGAGAGAGAGAGAGAGAGAGAGAGAGAGAGAGAGAGAGAGAGAGAGGGAGAGACTAACAGCACAACACATATCCTTTATAAATAGGCAGCGTTCCAGGGCGTGTACTCCAAGCCCTGACCAACTGGCGTGTACTCCGAGCCCTGACCAACTGGCGTGTACTCCGAGCCCTGACCAACTGGCGTGTACTCCGAGCCCTGACCAACTGGCGTGTACTCCAAGCCCTGACCAACTGGCGTGTACTCCGAGCCCTGACCAACTGGCGTGTACTCCGAGCCCTGACCAACTGGCGTGTACTCCGAGCCCTGACCAACTGGCGTGTACTCCGAGACCTGACCAACTGGCGTGTACTCCGAGCCCTGACCAACTGGCGTGTACTCCGAGACCTGACCAACTGGCGTGTACTCCAAGCCCTGACCAACTGGCGTGTACTCCAAGCCCTGACCAACTGGCGTGTACTCCAAGCCCTGACCAACTGGCGTGTACTCCGAGCCCTGACCAACTGGCGTGTACTCCGAGCCCTGACCAACTGGCGTGTACTCCGAGCCCTGACCAACTGGCGTGTACTCCGAGCCCTGACCAACTGGCGTGTACTCCGAGCCCTGACCAACTGGCGTGTACTCCGAGACCTGACCAACTGGCGTGTACTCCGAGCCCTGACCAACTGGCGTGTACTCCAAGCCCTGACCAACTGGCGTGTACTCCAAGCCCTGACCAACTGGCGTGTACTCCAAGCCCTGACCAACTGGCGTGTACTCCGAGCCCTGACCAACTGGCGTGTACTCCGAGCCCTGACCAACTGGCGTGTACTCCGAGCCCTGACCAACTGGCGTGTACTCCGAGCCCTGACCAACTGGCGTGGACTCCGAGCCCTGACCAACTGGCGTGTACTCCGAGCCCTGACCAACTGGCGTGTACTCCGAGACCTGACCAACTGGCGTGTACTCCAAGCCCTGACCAACTGGCGTGTACTCCAAGCCCTGACCAACTGGCGTGTACTCCAAGCCCTGACCAACTGGCGTGTACTCCAAGCCCTGACCAACTGGCGTGTACTCCGAGCCCTGACCAACTGGCGTGTACTCCAAGCCCTGACCAACTGGCGTGTACTCCAAGCCCTGACCAACTGGCGTGTACTCCGAGCCCTGACCAACTGGCAAGTGTCTTCCCTGACATTTTCAATCTCTCCCTGTCTGACTATGTAATACCAACATGTTTCAAGCAGACCATCATAGTCCCTGTAGCAAAGAACACTAAAGTAACCTGCCTAGATGACTACCGACCCGTAGCACTCACGTCTGTAGCCATGAAATGCTTTGAAAGGCTGGTCATGACTCACATCAACACCATCATCCCAGAAACCCTAGACCCACTCCAATTTGCATACCGCCCCGACAGATCCACAGATGATGCAATCTCTAATGCACTCCACACTGCCCTTTCCCACCTGGACAAAAGGAACACCTATGTGAGAATGCTATTCATTGACTACAGCTCGGCACCATAGTGCCCTCGAAGCTCATCAATAAGCTAAGGACAAAACACTTCCCTCTGCAACTGGATCCTAGACTTCCTGACGGGCAGCCCTCAGGTGGTAAGGGTTTGTAACAACACATCTGCCACGCTAATCCTCAAAACGGGGGCCCCTCAGGGGTGTGTACTTAGTCCCCCCCTGTACTCCCTGTTCACTCATGACTGCACGGCCAGGCCGATGACAACAGTGGTAGGCCTGATCACCGACAACAACGAGACAGCCTATAGGGAGGAGGTGAGAGACTTGGACGTGTGGTGCCAGGACAACAACCTCCCCCTCAACGTGACCAAGACAAAGGAGATGATCGGGAACACGCTCCCATTAACATCGAAGGCACTGTAGTGGAGCAGGTTGAGAGCTTCAAGTTCCTTGGTGTTCACCTCACCAACAAACTATCATAGTCCAACACATGAAGAGGGCACGACAAAGCCTATTCCCCCTCAGGAGACTGAAAATATTTGGCATGGGTCCTGAGATCCTCAAAAGGTTCTACAGCTGCACCATCGAGAGCATCCTGACCGGTTGCATCACTGCCTGGTATGGTGAATGATGATGCATAGCTAATCAAAGGGCTCTCCAGACCCCTCTTTTACGCTGCTGCTACTCTGTTTATTATCTATGCAGTCACTTTAACTCTACCTACATATACATATTACCTCAATTACTAACCGGTGCTCCCGCACATTGACTCTGTACCCGTACCCCCTCTATATTGCCTCGCTATTGTTATTTTACTGCTGTTACCCTACTGTTATACTTATACTTTGTATTTTTTACTTATCTATTTTTTACTTAACACTTTTTTTCTTTAAACTTCTTAAAGCATTGTTGGTTAAGGGCTTGTAAGTAAGCATTTCACTGTAAGGTCTATCTATACCTGTTGTATTCAGCATTTCACTGTAAGGTCTATCTATACCTGTTGTATTCAGCATTTCACTGTAAGGTCTATCTATACCTGTTGTATTCGGCGCATGTGACAAATCAAAATGGATTTGATATGAAGCAGTTATAGCTGTTTTCCTAATGGCACCGTGTCAGTGTTCTGGTCCAAGCAGTGGGTTACAGAGCATTCAGAAAGTATTCAGACCCCTTCACCTTTTCCACATTTTGTTACCTTACAGCCTTATTCTAAAGTGGATCAAATAAAATCCTCATCAATCTACACAGAATACCCCATTATGACATCACAATACCCCATAATGACACAGAGAAAACTGTATAAATGGAAATACCATTTACATAAGTATTCAAACCCTTTACTCAGTACTTTTTTGAAGCACCATTGGCAGCGATTACAGCATTGAGTCTTCTTGGGTATGACGCTACAAGCTTGGCACACCTGTATTTGGGGAGTTTCTCCCATTCTTCTCTGCAGATCCTCAGGCTCTGTCAAGTTGGATGGGGAGCGTCGCTGCACAGCTATTTTCAGGTCTCTCCAGAGATGTTAAATCGGGTTCAAGTCCGGGCTCTGGCTGGGCCACTCAAAGACATTCAGAGACTTGTCCCGAAGCCACTCCTGCGTTGTCTTAGCTGTGTGCTTAGGGTTGTTGTCCTGTTGAAAGGTGAACCTTTGCCCCAGTCTGAGGTCCTGAGTGCTCTGGAGCAGGTTTTCACCAAGGATCTCTCTGTACTTTGCTGAATTCATCTTTTCCTCGATCCTGACTAGTCTCCCAGTCCCTGTCAATGAAAAACATCCCCACAGCATGATGCTGCCACCACCATGCTTCACCGTAGGGATGGTGCCAGGTTTCCTCCAGATGTGACGCTTGGCATTCAGGCCAAACAGTTAAATCTTGATTTCATTAGACCAGAGAATCTTGTTTTAGGTCTTTAGGTGCCTTTTGGCAAACTCCAAGCGGGCTGTCATGTGCCTTTTACTGAGGAGTGGCTTCCATCTGGCCACTCTACCATAAAGGCCTGATTTGGTAGAGTGCTGCAGAGATGGTTGTCCTTCTGGAAGGTTCTCCCATCTCCACAGAGGAACTCTGGAGCTCTGTCAGTGACCATCGGGTTCTTGGTCACCTCCCTGACCAAGGCCCTTCTTCCCCGATTGCTCAGTTTAGCCGAGCGGCCAGTTCCAGGAAGAGTCTTGGTGGTTCCAAACTTCATACATTTAAGAATGATGGAGGCCACTGTGTTCTTGCGGACCTTCAATACTGCAGAAATGTTTTGGTACCCTTCCCCAGATCTGTGCCTCGACACATTCCTCTCTCTACGGACAATTCCTTCGACCTCTTGGCTTGTTTTTTTCCCTGACAAGTACTGTCAAATGTGGAACCTTATATCGACAGGTGTGTGCCTTTCCAAATCATGCTCAATCAATTGAATTTACCACAGGTGAACTCCAAGATGTAGAAACATCTCAAGGATGATCAATGTAAACAGGATGCGCCTGAGCTCAATTTCGAGTCTCATAGCAAAGGGTCTGAATACTTATGTAAATGCAAAATTTAAGTTTTTTATATTTAACACATCTGCAAACATTTCTAAAAATCAGTTTTCACTGTGTCATTATGAGGTAGTGTGATGTCATTATGAGGTAGTGTGATGTCATTATGAGGTAGTGTGATGTCATTATGAGGTAGTGTGATGTCATTATGAGGTAGTGTGATGTCATTATGAGGTAGTGTGATGTCATTATGAGGTAGTGTGATGTCATTATGAGGTAGTGTGATGTCATTATGAGGTAGTGTGATGTCATTATGAGGTAGTGTGATGTCATTATGAGGTAGTGTGATGTCATTATGAGGTAGTGTGTGTAGATTGATGAGGATTATGGGTTTTTTCATCCATTTTTGAAAAAAGCTGTAACGTAACCAAATGTAGAAAAAAGTAAAGAGGTCTGAATTCTTTCCCAATGCGCTGTATATAGGGATTAGGGTGCCATTTTGGAGGCAGGCCTAGTGTAGAGTCAGTACCATGTAGGTGGACAGTTCATTCAGTAGCGTCTGCAGCAGCACTGAACACTGATACTTGGAGATCAAGACAGTCATCATGTTGAAAATATCCATATCTCTGCCGTTTACTAAATACAAAATACACCCAGGATGTTAACAAATGGCCCCCTATTCCCTATGGGCACTGGGCAACTGGAGGGTAACAGGGGGGTAACAGGGGGGTAACAGGGGGGTAACAGTAGGGTAAAAGGAGGGTAACAGGAGGGTAACAGGAGGGTAACAGGAGGGTAACAGGAGGGTAACAGGAGGGCAACTGGAGGGTAACAGGAGGGTAACAGGAGGGTAACAGGATGGTAACAGGAGGGCAACTGGAGGGTAACAGGAGGGCAACAGGAGGGTAACAGGAGGGTAACAGGAGGGCAACTGGAGGGTAACAGGAGGGTAACAGGAGGGTAACAGGAGGGTAACAGGAGGGCAACTGGAGGGTAACAGGGGGGTAACAGGGGGGTAACAGGGGGGTAACAGGAGGGTAACAGTAGGGCAACAGGAGGCAACAGGAGGGCAACAGGAGGGCAACAGGAGGGCAACAGGAGGGTAACAGGGGGGCAACTGGAGGGTAACAGGAGGGTAACAGGAGGGTAACAGGAGGGCAACTGGAGGGTAACAGGAGGGCAACTGGAGGGTAACAGGAGGGTAACAGGAGGGCAACTGGAGGGTAACAGGGGGGTAACAGGAGGGCAACAGGAGGGTAACAGGAGGGTAACAGGAGGGCAACTGGAGGGTAACAGGCGGGCAACTGGAGGGTAACAGGAGGGCAACTGGAGGGTAACAGGAGGGTAACAGGAGGGTGACAGGAGGGCAACAGGAGGGTAACAGTAGGGTAACAGGAGGGTAACAGGGGGGTAACAGGAGGGTAACAGGAGGGTAACAGGGGGGTAACAGTAGGGTAACAGGAGGGTAACAGGGGGGTAACAGTAGGGCAACAGTAGGGTAACAGTAGGGTAACAGTAGGGTAACAGGAGGGTAACAGGAGGGTAACCGGAGGGTAACAGTAGGGTAACAGGAGGGTAACAGGGGGGTAACAGGAAGGTAACAGGAGGGCAACAGGAGGGTAACAGGAGGGTAACAGTAGGGTAACAGGAGGGTAACAGGAGGGTCCCAGGAGGGTAACAGGAGGGTAACAGGAGGGTGACAGGAGGGTGACATGGGGGTAACAGGAGGGTGACAGGAGGGTAACAGGAGGGTAACAGTAGGGTAACAGGAGGGTAACAGGAGGGTAACAGGAAGGTAACAGGAGGGCAACAGGAGGGTAACAGGAGGGTAACAGTAGGGTAACAGGAGGGTAACAGGAGGGTCCCAGGAGGGTAACAGGAGGGTAACAGGGGGGTGACAGGAGGGTGACAGGAGGGTAACAGGAGGGCAACAGGGGGGTAACAGGAGGGTAACAGGAGGGTCCCAGGA
Organism: Salvelinus alpinus; assembly: GCF_045679555.1. Taxonomy (NCBI): domain Eukaryota; kingdom Metazoa; phylum Chordata; class Actinopteri; order Salmoniformes; family Salmonidae; genus Salvelinus; species Salvelinus alpinus. The sequence continues at coordinate 101,181,621 of NC_092089.1, read as the reverse complement.
GGATAACAGGAGGGTAACAGGAGGGTGACAGGAGGGTGACATGAGGGTAACTGGAGGGTGACAGGAGGGTAACAGGAGGGTGACAGGAGGGTGACAGGAGGGTAACAGGAGGGCGACAGGGGGGTGACAGGAGGGTAACAGGAGGGTACCAGGAGGGTAACAGGAGGGTGACAGGAGGGTGACAGGAGGGTGACAGGAGGGTGACATGAGGGTAACAGGAGGGTGACAGGAGGGTAACAGGAGGGTGACAGGAGGGTGACAGGAGGGTAACAGGAGGGCAACAGGGGGCTAACAGGAGGGTGACAGTAGGGTAACAGGAGGGTAACAGGGGGGTAACAGGAGGGTGACAGTAGGGTAACAGGGGGGTAACAGTAGGGTAACAGGAGGGTAACAGGAGGGTAACAGGAGTGTAACAGGAGGGTAACAGTAGGGTAACAGGAGGGTAACAGGAGTGTAACAGGAGGGTAACAGTAGGGTAACAGGAGGGTAACAGGAGTGTAACAGGAGGGTGACAGTAGGGTAACAGTAGGGTAACAGGAGGGTAACAGTAGGGTAACAGCAGGGTAACAGGAGGGTAACAGTAGGGTAACAGCAGGGTAACAGGAGGGTAACAGTAGGGTAACAGGAGGGTAACAGGGGAGGGAGAGGCAGAACATGGGAGAGTAGAACTTCTATAGAGGGCGAGGCAGAACATGGGAGAGTAGAACTTCTATAGAGGGAGAGGCAGAACATGGGAGAGTAGTACTTCTATAGAGGGAGAGGCAGAACATGGGAGAGTAGAACTTCTATAGAGGGCGAGGCAGAACATGGGAGAGTAGAACTTCTATAGAGGGCGAAGCAGAACATGGGAGAGTAGTACTTCTATAGAGGGAGAGGCAGAACATGGGAGAGTAGTACTTCTATAGAGGGAGAGGCAGAACATGGGAGAGTAGAACTTCTATAGAGGGAGAGGCAGAACATGGGAGAGTAGAACTTCTATAGAGGGAGAGGCAGAACATGGGAGAGTAGAACTTCTATAGAGGGCGAGGCAGAACATGGGAGAGTAGTACTTCTATAGAGGGAGAGGCAGAACATGGGAGAGTAGTACTTCTATAGAGGGAGAGGCAGAACATGGGAGAGTAGAACTTCTATAGAGGGAGAGGCAGAACATGGGAGAGTAGAACTTCTATAGAGGGAGAGGCAGAACATGGGAGAGTAGAACTTCTATAGAGGGCGAGGCAGAACATGGGAGAGTAAAACTTCTATAGCGGGAGAGGCAGAACATGGGAGAGTAGAACTTCTATAGAGGGAGAGGCAGAACATGGGAGAGTAGAACTTCTATGGAGGGAGAAGCAGAACATGGGAGAGTAGAACTTCTATGGAGGGAGAGGCAGAACATGGGAGAGTAGAACTTCTATAGAGGGAGAAGCAGAACATGGGAGAGTAGAACTTCTATAGAGGGAGAAGCAGAACATGGGAGAGTAGTACTTCTATGGAGGGCGAGGCAGAACATAGGACTGAACTGTGTTTTTACAGGCAGTAGCAACAGTGTGACTTTAGATCATTATAATACATTCAACAAAAGCCACAAAATACACTTCAATGGATTTCTGCAAATATGCAACTAAATACTATGCGAGCCCTCATACATTTGGGAACTTTACAGTACTATTGATCAAACAATCCTTCCCTATTTTAAATCTAGACTTGGTTTCCTCTATCGTATTCGCTGCTCTTTCACCCCAGCTGCCAAACTAACCCTGATGCAGATGACCATCCTACCCATGCTAGATTACGGAGACGTAATTTATAGATCGGCAGGTAAAGGGTGCTATCGAGCGGCTAGATGTTCTTTACCATTCGGACATCAGATTTGCCACCAATGCTCCTTATAGGACACATCACTGCACTCTATACTCCTCTGTAAACTGGTCATCTCTGTATACCCGTCGCAAGACCCACTGGTTGATGCTTATTTATAAAACCCTCTTAGGCCTCACTCCCCCCTATCTGAGATATCTACTGCAGCCCTCATCCTCCACATACAACACCCATTCTGCCAGTCACATTCTGTTAAAGGTCCCCAAAGCACACACATCCCTGGGTCGCTCCTATTTTCAGTTTGCCTGCCAATGCATGCGTTGTCCCAACCAAGCACCCAAGCTAACAGGCCAAAGTTGGCTAGCTAGCTAGCTAGCTACTTCCAGAGACAAATGAGAGAACACCTCACTCTGACCATTGTACTAGCCGTTAGCAGAGCTGGTTAGGCTGTTTACATGTTATCTAGAACGTTATCTTAACCAACTATTACTGT